>NC_089597.1:54908818-55094802 GCF_019320115.1 Miscanthus floridulus | reverse complement strand
AGAGAATCACCCTACCAGAACATGTGATAGTTTAACTAAATGTCGGTAATTGGCGCACACCGGCCATAGAGATGTGAGCCGTCCAAGTAGTCGGCGTATCTCGCAAAAAGGCAATATAGCCAAGTCTCCAGCGTATGCAACTTGTCAAGATTGTGTGCTGGGTGACAACATCATAGTCGGAGAGATGTGTAGCAGCGTGGATAGCCAGACTATCTCGCAGTTTAGAAAGTAGCAGCATGACTACTTGTCGAAGAAGTAAACAACGCTAGGTTGTGTACCTTGTATAATAGATGTGACATTAGTCGCAGAGATGTGAGCCGTCAAGGCATATCTATGTAGCGGACGTAAGGTACGGCGTGGCCACCCGTTCGTGTAGTGACAAGGAACGAACGGGGCCGTTGCATGCTGACGGTGATAACCGCCGTGTATGCTGACAACGATGGTCAGAGCCATTGACGACGAGGGCCAAGGCAGCGGCAGCGGCGAGTTGTCGACGAGAGCCGAGGCGGTCAGCAGCGGCGAGTTGTCGACGCAAGCCTCGGTGGTGAGTCGTCGATGAGGGCCAACGAGAGCCATAGCGGCGAGTTGTCGACGAGGGCCGATGAGAGCCATGGCGGCGAGTTGTCGACGAGAGGCAATCCACGGAGGCACGTACCTCACCCAACGAAGTAGTAGTCCGAGTAAGGTAGCCTGCGAAGGCACGTACCTCACCCAGATCTGGTTCTTTGTAAGATAAATATACAAATTTTATAGTTATTGATATTCGGGATATCAAGTCAGGAGCAAGTCCTATGCATTTAAAATAATAAGTCGGGAGCGTGATCCTAGTATTATTGAAAGGCCATGTAGAATTTTTCGTGTCTTGCTCTTGTTGACTGTGTAATGCCCCGAGTAGCTGACCCCATATGTGTAAGCACTTGTGTCTCTGACGTATGGTTGTGAGGTTTATGACCGTGACCATGTGAGCCATGTGAGTAAAGAGTGCGTCACATGTGAGTTCGTATTACTCAAGTAATTTCACAACCGTTAAGAGAAGACTAGAGCAGTCGACGCTGCGCTAAAAAGAGAATGCTACGGAGCACATGTTATACTACAAGCGTGGAGCTATATGGGTAGTCGGAATACAACTATTGTATGGCCGCGGAGACGCATGTATAATATCCGGAGATATATAAAAATTAAAAAAATATATAGAAAAATATTAAAGCTTAACTTAGCTTGATTCATGACCGGGTGGAGTAGTCGGCGTATCATGGAGGTGTAGTCGGACGGCTTGATGCAGTCAGACATCTTGCTTCTGGCATGGACGGCTTGATGCAGTCGGACGGGTACGTGGAGTAATAGTCAAGCTGTGTTAGTCGAGCTAAGGTTGAAAACCCCCAGTATCAGCTTGACCATTGTGGCCGAGTAGTGACATGGTGGTCAAGTAGTCGGTTGGCACGGCCGAGTAGTTCTTGATCGTCTGGAACCCTTGCCGACTAGTACGTGGAATCCGAGTGATCAGCAGCAGCTAGGTCCCGTGCCCACTAGTACGTAGAATCCGAGTGATCAGCAGCAGCAGCTATATCCGGGTCCGAGTATGCCGAGTATATTGGTCATATGCTGAATCTGGAGGCCCCGTCTCGGTGTCTTAATTTTCTTCATTAGCTTGGATAGTACTCGGCTCTAAGTCTTGCCGTAGAGTCGTACATGACCGTGATGATAGATCGCCGCTCCGTGTCAAACGCCCGCTTGGTTGCCGAGTACCTCCAGGTGAACTCGTGCTCTGATCCGTGTCTGCCGCATCGTATTGGCCTTGTCCCGGAGTCGGATAGTCAGATCATGGGAAGTATAGACGCCGTGCTTTGTATGATGTACGTATACGTGCAAGTCAGTCTGGTATGAGCGTTTGCATGCGAGAAGATCTTCTCGCATCCCTTTGTAAGCCCTACGTCACCAGATTGACTCTGCCTTGGAGTTTGCGTGCTGAATCAACTTGCCCTTTTGCGTCTGCAACTCGCTGCATATGTGTAAAGTCTGGACGTTGCGTGCCGCAGTAAAATAGTCTTCATAGTTTTCCCGGTACCGCTTTGCAATACAAATAGCAGTTTTAGTAGATCGGAAATTGGCGAGACCAGAGTGCCTTTTGCTCGATCACCGAAATCAAGTCCTTGTTGACCTCTGACTCGACCCCATGACAAACAGAGACGTCTCGTCGAACAGGAATCCACAACAGATCGCAGCGGAGATCAATACGCGCCGAGTCGACGAATTTGTCTAGCTCCTTCATACACATGCCGTGTACGCCGATGTAGATGGAATCCAGCACCGCGGCGGACTGTTTGCAAACTGCCTCCAGAACGTGCGGTGACAACGAGGTGTCCCTGAGGTCATTGGAGGGCGTGGCGACGTTGTCGGCGAGGGCCGAGAAGAGCAGCCGCCTCGGGCCGATGATCTGCGGAAGGATGCCTTAATAGTGCGCCGTTGACGGGACACCGTCTCATGGATCCGAGTTGATGTCGACTTGATATGGCCGATGTATTGACCATATAGAACGACGGGGATCAGCATGGAGAAACCCAGCTGCCGCGGACGGCGTGGGAGATACATGTTGATCCCGCCGAAAAATCATGTTGTCGAGGTCCATCGAGCTCTTGATCGCGAAGTCGCCGAAAGCCCCTACCTGGCGCGCCAACTGTCGATATTTGATGACCGACAACTCTTCACGGGATTACCCGGGACAATGATTGAAGGGCTTCGGCGTATGCAGAACTCGACAGTAAACGCAAAGAGACAAATGATCTATACTGGTTCGGGCCCTCGTGATCGAGTAATAGCCTTTATGTCCAGTCGACGTGTAGCCTTTTGCATTGGATTAACTGATATGATTGTGTATCATGGTCTGCCAATCTAGGGAGCCCTGCCCTTCTTTATATAGTCCAGGAGGCAAGTCTCCTAGTCGGTTACAATATAAGAGTCCTAGTAGAATTACAGGGTAGCAATGTTACTAGAATTACATATGGAGAATTCCTAGTCGGACTAGATCTTCTTCCTTCCTTGCGGGGTACCCGGGCACTATGTCCCACAACTACCGGGTTTATATAAGTGACGGTATGCGCGTGTCATCATGTTTAACGGGGACGGTCATACTTAATCTTATATAAATTGGGCAGTTCTGTCACACCCGGCATCAGAGCAAGATTAAGTGTAATACTATCATGTACATAGTTTGAAAACAAAGTCTTGGTTTTGAAAATCCTATTTTGACAAAAAAAACTTAGCTATATGCAACTTGTTTCAAACCAGGGTTTCAAAACTATGCTAGCGACAACCTCCATTAAGCCCTACTTAAGGATTACAAGGTGGCTAAGTAAACTAACACTAACTATGGGGAGATTTATCTTATTGTAATTTTTATTTCGTCGTCCATACGTCGTGCTATTGTATGGATGCCATTCACTTGAATGGTAATGTATGGATCACTATACCCCTACGCTCAGTCAGGTAAGCAGGTAAGAATTACCGCTTTTGCTAACTAGTGGCCAAATGGTGGAGGAAAAATCTTATGTATTTACATTCTAGTTTAGCTACGCTGTTGTAATTAGTTTGAGAGCTAGCTAGTTTCTCAAATAGCTTGGTTAGTGAGTCTCTTTAGTTTAGTCTTTGAGAGCTCACTAACTTAGTAATTAATGACTTAGTCCTTGCTTGATATAGAGATCATGGATAACTTTACTTTCGATATATATATGTATGTGGGGTTGGGCTGAAATGAAATCTTCTACAGGTACACTGACCATGAATGCATAGATTGAATGTAGCTAATGACTAGCTATATATATCGAGAGAGTACGTGTTATGCCACCGAAATAGAACGTGATTGCCCTTATTAGAATGGCAACTTTGTGAGGACGAATAGGACGAGCATGCATCATGATTGTTATCATGCGCATCAACATGCCTTCCTCTCCTCTGTTCTAGTAATAACTTGCTACAATTAATAATCAGTGTAATGTTGCTATCTTCTTTGTGTAAAGCTAAGCAAAATGCCTTGTTCCATGCTGCTTGAATAGTTGTGTTTGAAGATAGTGTGTGATTAGTTTTGTCTTGTATGTTTGCTTTCAAAGAAAATAGATGACAAGTTAGTAGTCAACAAAAACTTCAATCTTTTGAAACTAAAGCTTGTAGTTGTATCTTGCTAGTAGCCTGCACATGCATTTTTTAATATAATGTCAGGTTCTTCCTTTCAAATTAACTTCACATGAGTTCTTTATGTATGTGATTGTCCTGTTATCTAGATGATACCATAGTTTGTCCAACCTTTTGTCCTCGGTAAGCATATGAGTTGTTATCGAGCCTTATCGTTGTGCTGATCTCGTGGTTGCCTTTAAGTAGACCTCCTTGCTTAAAGATCTGAGCCTATGCATGTGGTTGCTAACCTTAGATACCTTTTCTTAAAAATATGTACCTATGTATGCCTTGAGCTTTTGTTTAATTAGTTAGTCGGAGTTAAGTTTTCCCAAATGCTAACTTAACACCGTTGAGTTTTCAGAAAAATGCTAACTCTTGCCTGTGGTATGTCCATGTGCTTGTTTGTGAAGCTATGCCCAAAACCCTTTTGGGGCCTCTTTTGTTGCCTATCCTAACAACCATCTTGTCTCTAAAAACTTGATCATATCCACACTCTTGTTTAACTAAAATTTAGTAGTATCATGTTAAAGGTAGCACATATTTGCATTATGATCTTTAAACTAAGAAACAATGTGTTACACCTTCATCGACATGTCATATCAAGAATCATGCATCACGACTGTTGTCACTCTTAAGCATTGCAACATGTCGCATTGGTATTACTTTGACATCATGAGTCCCTCATCTTTTTAACCACATGCACACATATGCATGATTGAAAGGGATATGCTTATAGTTAGTGGGACGTAGCATGTTTGAATGCGAAGTTTCTTGATTTGGTGCTTGTTGGTCGTTCTTCTTCCTCACTTTTGGTGTTGTTCTTTGGTTTTTGGTGTCTCGATTAGTGGTGGTGTTACCATGTCCGACCAACTATGGTGCTGCGATGGGATTAGTGTCCCTGTATGTGCGCACCATACAGTTGTGCCGTTGGTTTCGTATGTGCGCGCCATATAGCTGCTACTGATGAGAGCACAAATTTGGATTTTTGTTGGGTTTTCTAATAATCTTCCTTTTTGTGTTGACGTGACCGAACGAATCGGAAGAAAACATGAAATTATGGGACGCTTTTGTACATGGCAGTACAACATCATATCTTTTACACTAATTCATGATCATGCTACATATACATCATGTCATAAGCTAAGATCTATGCATCACCAAGTTGCACTACGTATATCATCATGTAGGATGCACCATATTATAACCATTTCATTCATACATGGTGTCATCCCATATATGCATTGCACCCTTCATGATGGCATTGCACCATGGGTTGCATCATCATTCCCTTAACATAGTGTTATGCATATGAGATGCATCATGATGTCGTTCATATTGGCATCTTGCATGTAGGAGTCATGTAATTAAATAATAAAAACCCCTCAGGATCTTGTTAGACCCGTTTTAGTTTTTTCATTTACATCAGCTCTGGAGCCCTCAAGATAACACCAAGTGATTTGCAGTTGGCAATGCTGATTTAGTTGCAATGTCTACAAAACAGTGGTTAGAAAAGATGCAGACACTACTCATTAGCAAGCTTTGGATGCCCTGGAAGACTTCCCTAATTATTCCCATCTGTTTATATCTTTGGGCCTTGTTCCTTGATTTTTCAATCCCATGAGATAAATTATTGTTGCCTAACTCCACCCACATATTCATTGTCCATATATGACTCAATTCGTGCCATGTGGGATTTCTCATTGGTTGTGTGTTCAGTAATTGTGTTATGATTGACGACTGACGATGCCACGACAAAACCGAAGACATCCTGTGGACTGCAGCCACATGGTTGTGCTGCTCGGCATGTGCTGGTATCGCGGTTTCTAATCATGACCCATTGTAGAGCTACACCGATGTGTTATCTCCTCGTGATCTTCTCTTGATCTATACCTCAATGTTTGGTAAGAAGATCTATATATCAGACCAAATGCAGCCGGACTTCCTCCTAAAGTTGCAAAGAGGATAACCTCTGAAGAACAGGTCACCGACATAAACATTAATAGATTGCAAGAGGTGTTAGACAAAAGACTCTGCTCGACTGTCTCTGTAAGTAATGCTAACCATCAATCAAGCTGCATATGCCATCATTGTTGGATCAAAAGGACACACAACACTTAAAGTTAGACAAGTCATCAGTCGGGCAAGAATCAATGGAAATGTTATGCTCCTTAATAGGTCACCCTGTGTTCATGATCTTTCTGTCCAAGTTCTCAATCTTTATGTGTATGGTGATCATAAAGTCAAAATCAATTTTCTCTAGTGTGACCCCTTTTCTATTGACTTCGATAGTGATTGTTTGTATGCCTCAACTATGATTATCGCTACTGGTCACCCTGTGTTCATGATCTTTCTGTCCAAGTTCTCAATCTTTATGTGTATGGTGATCATAAAGTCAAAATCAATTTTCTCTAGTGTGACCCCTTTTCTATTGACTTCGATAGTGATTGTCTGTATGCCTCAACTATGATTATCGCTACCAAGAATGAAAGCTTGGAACTTTTAGTGTTGAGAGACAACTAATTAGTTGCCATAGTGGGAAGGTTAACCTCTAGCTAGGTAACGGCTCTCTGGTAGCTATGAAGGCTATGTCTCCCAAAACAATGTTAAGCAAAAGAACCAGTAAACTAGTCAGCAATGCTTGTACCACTTTCATTTCTAGACCCTGAGGAAATCAAGTCAATTCCACCTTGAACAATCACTTATATAGTACAAGATGTATTATTAGCTAAGTGGATGTCCAAGGAGAATACATCCTTCATTAAGGCCAGCACTGTAACACATGTGGATACTAACGAAGAATCGGTTCAGGACTCATTCTCGGATTTGTTGTCCTCCAACCTTCGTGATAAGTGTCTAAGTGAAGCTCTGAAAATTTTGGATATACTAGATCTGCTATCGATGAAGCTATATATATTCCGTGATAATTAGAGAAGTAACATGTAAGAATTACAAGGTTCCCCAAACTCTTTTTGGATGAAGCACAGAAGGACCTTCAGAAACAGTCCCTTATTCTTGAGCAGTCAAGGTGTCTAAGTAATTAACTCATAGCAGTGCCAATTGAAGATAAGTTGAAAAGTGTCACACAACAGATTTTGGATTATGTTGTGAAATCCTCATACTTTGAGCTGCTGATTGATTTTGAGAAGATTTGCTCAATGCCAAAGTAGTTCAACAAGTAGGTTTTAATTGGCTTGTAATTGTACTGTAAGGGAAATTAGAACTCAAGCCGTTTGATAGAGGACTATTTTTCAAACTTGGTGAATAAACACTCAGCCATTGAAGATAAGTATTTTCCAGAAGCCTAAGCATGTACCAGTTTCTCATAACACAAAGTTCATCTCCTCATGGTCTCAAACAATATGAAAGATTATATATGCTGCTGAAGTTACTAGCCTTTACTTGAGACCAAATTCTTATCAATACACCGAAGGCAAAGTACTTTAGAGAATGCTATCTTGGATTCCTCCCAAAGTAGCAATGTTGTCTTGTATCTTCCCAGAATATACAATACCTCATGGGAGCCAATAAAGAAAATTCTCCAGATAAAGTCAGCCACAAAAGGATGTGAAAGTTCATAAAGTTGTCCTGTTTTTAATAAGCTGGTGTGCTACTGCCATTTACATTCTATTTGGAACCAAGTAACAACTTACATCTGGCATTCTTGTGGAGTTGTAAGAAGCTAAGTGTTATCTCAGATGTTGGAAAAGCTGACATGCTTATCTCCCCTTGAAAAGTCTTTCGCCCTGAATCTCGGGACGAGATTCTGTTAAGGGGGGAGGGCTGTGACACCCCAGGTGTCAATTTCAAGTTAAGCAGTGAATTAACTCTAATCTAAACAAGTCAAAGGATGATTGTGAGCTTTAGTTTAACACCTGACAAGTGGTGATAGAGGTGGAGTCAAATTTTTTCAAATATGACCTAACTTAAACTTTTCAAAGGCAAAGACAAAACTCTTTATTGCACTCATCCTTGGTGGAAGTTGTAGTGCATACTTGTCTCCCCTTGAAAAGTCCATCATGTCTTTTCATGGGCATCACCTAATCATGAACATATCCTAGTCACATGAAAAAAATGCATGTTGTTTTGGATAAAAAAGTTATAAAAATTATAATTTCCGCTTTGCTTAAAAACACTTTTGTTAATTGAGTAGAAACATGTGATGTCAACTAAACCTTGCATTCATGTTCAAACAACTCTAATTTAACTCTTGAACAAAAGTTAGTTAAGGTTTATATTTGAAAAATGTGAAGAAAATGCTAAAAATAACTGAAACTCTAGTTTAAACCTTTTCATGTTGCTACTTTGGTCAATATAGAACTTTGGTTTCTATTTCAGTTTTGAGGTTTGGCCTTTAATAAAAAGTTGTAGTTTAGTTTGTGTACAGCGAACCTTGTTTTTGGACCCAAGCCTAAATCAGCCTCTAACATGTCCAAATAGTGATCACAAGTTTAAATGCAGTGCTGTTTCAGCTTTCCAAAAATCTGTCCCTAAATATCAGTTATTAAGTTCAATATTTGGTGAATTATTAAATCAATTTTCATAAATAAAATTTGTGCAACTTTGCTTCTACGAATTAGTGTGATGTTTGCACTTTGATATCGAACTATTGGTTGGATTGTTTGATCAATATTTGGCTATTAATTATTTGCCCAAAGTAGCAAATCAATTCATTTGTAGCACTGTAAACTGAATGCAGTTTTCAGTTTCAGGGTTAGGTTTTCAAAATTCAAAACCATCCAAACTATCAAGTTTATGTGGATACTCATTTAAGCAATGTTGGAGATCCCTTTTAGTTCTATAACTTTTAGTAATGGAGTTTTAACCCAGGATGAATGGTTTGAGAGAAAAATAGAGAGGGAGAGGTACTGTCAGTTGTCAGTTGGTGAGCAGTGACCGGCTGGCAACAGCCTGCTTGGCTGCTACACCGCCGCCGATGGCCACCTTCTCGGCGTTTTGCCGTCTAGGCCACACCATCACCATGAACAGGGGCTGAGCTACGCTAGTGAACCTGGAGAAGACTCGCCACGCCCAATTAATGCTCCCAACACCGGCAACTCCTTTGCTTCCTCCTCTGTTGCCGCCGCCCTCCTCTGCTCGCCAATCAAATTCGTCGTCACCATTCAACCCCCGCTCAATTCGTTGCACCAGCAGTTGCGCCATGCACTGCCCTTCCTTCCCCACCTAGCTGCGACATGCCTCGTCGTAAGGTGAGCGCTCCTAGCCCAATGCCACCGCCATGGGCGCCATGGCCGCTGAGCTCGCGCTCGCCGTGGCCAGCGCGTCTCTGTCTCCCTTTTTCTTCTTCTCCTTCTTGTTTTAGCTTCACCAGGAACCTATTTGTAACACCCTAAAATTTGCCTCTTTTGAAAATTGGTTTAAAATGGTTTATTTATGAATTTTGTGCTCATGACAGTGTAGGAAATAAAACTCTTTGTTAAATTAAAATTCATCATAAGGTAGCAACATGTTTGAGCATACATGCCCTTGCATTTGATTTATTTGGGTTGAGTGGTTTTGATTGAAAATTTAAAATGATTTGAATTGCTTTTACAAATGAAATTAAAATTGACTTTGTAATAAAAGAAAAGAAAATTTGAAAATAAAAGGATTTAAAAAGTTGTAAAAATTTATTTTTGAAAACCTACCAAAATTTCTCACTTTTATTTGAATTGAAAAGTATATTCAAAACTCTATTTGAATTTGGTTCAAAATTGAATTTGGTTTTGAAAACAAAATAGAAAAAGAGTTGGGAAATGGAAAACTTCTCTCCTCCCAATCTTTCCCGTGCGGCCCACTCAGCTCCACAACGGCCCAGCACCACTTCTCCCCGCTTGGCCTAGCATTTCCCTTCCACCCTTCTGGCCTGGAAGCATAGCAGCCAAGCAGGCCACCAGAGCCCAGCAGCTGGGTCGGCCCACTCTTCCGTCCTCTCGGGCTACTCCACCTCTCCTCTCTCGTGGCTTGTTTCCCCCCTTCACCTGCGCGGGCTGTCTCTGAGCCGGCCCAGTTTCCTCTCCCTACCGAAGGCCGCAGCCCAGCTCAGCAACAAGCCACGCAAGCGCACGCTCCTCCGTCTCTCTCTGGCTAACAGCCCGACCCCGCCTCTTCTCTCACCGACAGGTGGGACCTACCTGTCAGCTTCATCCCTTAGCTTGAGCTCGTAACCAGCACGGAGTTCTTTGGCCGTGTCCGTGTCCGTCTCCACCCCACTCCGCTGATTTGCGTGCGCCACAAGCCGTCTCGCTCCCATAAATAGCAGTCGCACCAGCACCGCTTTCCCCGAACCCTAGAAGCAAGCGCTGCCGCCTAAAACTGAGCTCTAGTGCCGTTTGTGCCCTAATCCATGCCGCCGCGAACTTCAAGCCACCTAACCGTGCCCGAGGCCTCCACCGTGCCGTCGTAGCTTCCCCCAAACCATCCATCGAGCTCGCCTCGAGCCTCTCTTGCTCCCCGTAGTCCTCCCATGCCCTGTGGTGATAGAGAATGTCGAAGCCGACGCCACCGACAAGGTCTAGCCATGGCACCGCCGTCCAGGTACTGTGCCGGCGACCCCCATCTTCCCCTCTCCGCTCTCAGCTGTCCGATCCAAAATCAAGGACCAGGATTAGAACATACCGATTCACTTGTAGTTTTGCAAAAAGGCCATTACAATTATTTGAATCTTAACCCGCCGTCCCTGGTTTCTTTCAAAAGATCCCCTAAGCTTTTGCTAAATAGGATCCGCCGTCCTCGGCGGGTTTAAAAATCATATTTTATTTATTTTAATTCAAAAACCAAGTTCCACTTATTTACAGAATTGCCACAATCTTCTATAGGCCATAAAATCTCTGTTTTAATTCCGATTTAATCCGTTCAACTTGCGTTAGGTTCGTAATTCTATAATCTGAATGTTCATACTGCTGTTAGATATGTTTTCAACTTTTAAAATTTGAGGTTAGATTTAATCTATTATTTTACTAAAGAAAATCTTGTTTAATTCATATCTTCTACATTTTAGCCTCGATTTGACCTGTTCAAGTTGTGCTAGATTCATTACCACGAGATCTACATGTTAGTAACATTGTTTATCATATCACTATTTCTAAAATTTCATGGTTTAAACTCTAACTTGAATAATAATTATGCAACTGGATTTTATAAGTAAAATATGATTTGTTTTACTTTAGTTTTATAATTCAAATTCAAATTTGACTTAATTCAATTTATATACGCTTTTATATAGTTAAAACACATGAAGCTTATAGTTTTGTATTTTCTCTTATGAGTAGATCTTTTGGTAGCCGTTTCTTTCAAACTGTAGCTCCGATTAGCGTGAACCTCACGTCTGTGTGTTCGTAGCGATGCATAGAATCGTGTTTCAAACTCTTTTACTTATTTTTCTATGATTGGTGTACTGTTCTAATCTAGATCTATTGTTTGCTTCATGTATGATTGCATGGATGCTTGTGTGGTGCTTTATGATCTTGTCCAGTCGGTGAGTTATACGTGGTGAATCAAGAAGTAGATCTTTGTAGTTTTGGACTTGAAGGATCTAAGTTTAAGGAAAGTATAGCATGGGATCATCCTTATTGTCCTATTCACCTCAATATCACATTAATCATATGCATGCGTCTACCTCTGCCACTAAGGATTTCCTAGTACTTTGTACCTTGTGCCTTGTTACCTATGGGTTATTGCATTGGGTAGTATGATGCTAGTGCTCAACTACAACCATGATCTTGTAACTTGACTAATATAATATGCAATAAACATTAAAAGATGCTTTTTAGCAACATGGAATCAAGGGTCTAGAGCATTGGGTTGTTTTATGGTGCTCTAGATTCCTCTCCCTAAGAACTTATCTGTAAGTGATCATCCGGGACTTATAGTACAGCTATGAAGGCTATATGGCTCTGGCTTTAGCTCAGTATGAGGACCTTTTCTAGCTTATTAGAGGTTACCTTTACGGCGCAAGAGGGGTGTGTTCTGGGTTGGATATAGTGCGACCTCTGTTCGTCGGTGTATAGGCTGATAGGCTATGCGTTACTGTGCCTGTTGGAAGGTGAGCCCTACATTTGCAGGCCACAGAAACCTAGCGGCCCTAACTTGTTAGACGAACCTTTGAAAGGCTTCATAGTGAACCCTGTCGACCTTTCTTGGTAGTGGGTCAAGAGGCTAATTACCTCGGGCGAAAGGGTAAATCATGACTCACAGTGAAAGTGTACAACCTCTATAGAGTGTAAAACTGGTATATCAGCCGTGCTCACGGTCACGAGCGGCCTTAGAACCCTTACGGAATAGATGATGAACACTGATAATACGGATGATAAAGATGCTCATTAATGGTTAATTGTTTATGCTATTCATTATTCATGTTTACCTGATCATGTGTTTACATGGGCTTGTGATAAACTTGTTGCCACACAATTGCTAAAAGATGACTCATTAAAAGCTAATCGCAGTTATACCAGTGTCAGCCTTTTGAGCCTCATGAACCTCATGTTATATTTGTTGAGTACGACATGTACTTACGCTTGCTTTACTTTTCAATACTTTGGAAAAATCCTAGATGGGTACCAGATTGCTAGAGTTTGGAGGAATTAGGCTTGTGATCAACCAGTCAGTTGTCCCTGTAGAATTGGAGTCTTCACCCGAAGATCGGAGTTGTCTTTCCGCTATTTGCTATCTAAGGTTATAGTCTTTATACTAAGTACGTTATATATTAAACATTGTCTATTGATATTACCCTTATTTGTAGCTATATGTGAGATTTGACTTCCTGGGCTCACATATAGTGTGTATCTGGTTTTGTTCTTAAAACCGGGTGCTACACTCTTTTGCTTAACCGCTTGACCGTTGAACGTTTCAAGCATCGGCTTCACCATAACACTGCGCGCTGTCGCCGTGCTCTGGGCGCCGCGCCGCCATGCGCGTGGCCATGCCTCGCTGCAGCCCCGCCAAGCCTTAAACCTAACCCCTAGATCCCCGTGTGAGCTCCCTGGAGCCCATGCTCGTGGCCACCGGCCAAACCTTGGCTGGAGACGGTGAGTCTGTCGCCGCCGTCGTGGCTTAGCGCCACCGCACCGCCGCTAGCGCCACTGCCTAGCCTAGGAGTCGAGCGCCCCACCTTAATCTACCTCGTTAGATGCGGAGTGAGACGAGGAGTCCAACGGTGGTGGTTCCATCGCCAGCAACCTCGCCGACGGTGAGCTATCGCCTGTGGACCAGGCAACTCTGCTCTGTCCCTATGGCAAGTGGGGCCAAGCTGACCGAGGTTTCCGCACGTCAGTCACTCTGGGTGCATGGACCGGGTGCGCCTAGTGGCAGTTAGGGTGGTTTTTGTTGTTTTCTTTTTTAGAATTTGTTTCAAACTTGTAAAATTTATAACTTAAGCTTCGGAGATCCAATTTGGGTGAAACCAATTTTGTTAGTTTTGTCTTGTTTGTGCTCTACATGTTAGAATCATAAAATTTGTTGTTTGACAACTTTTTATTTACTGTTTTTATTTACCTAGAATAATACCTTTTTAGCTTCCACAAATGATATCTTGGGCCATAAGTATAAAAAATTCATGAAGCCAATTTTCATGGTTTTCTAGTAACTTACTCTAGCTCAAAAACATATAATCTCTACTGTTTGGCCAACTTTTATATGTTGTACTGTTTTCCTAGTAAATTGTATGTTTAACTTTGTATTGTTTGTATCCTAAATTTTGTATATATATATATATATATATATATATATATATATATATATATATATATATATATATATATTGTGAGGAAATTTAGGTGATATGCTATTCACAGCATATGTGTGCTGCTGTATTTTCTAGGAATTAAATTTATACAGCAGCTGCCCTTTTTCCTTTTTGTACATTGTTGATTATATAAATATAAGATGAATATGCTAATGATAGAAAATGAATGCAATTTCAAACTTATCTATGCATACTACTTGATGCTTGCCCAACTTTTACCCTTTTTGATAAATGATTGATGATCATGCTATAGTGTTTTGTGAACCCCTGTTGATGTGCGAAAAATACATAAAACTAATGTGCCTAGGTGAATTAAAAATAATTGCCATCTCTACCAGAGAAGAGATATGCACCTACTCGGTAAAAAGAATTAAAATTTGATTAGCATCTTGCCATTTCTATGATGTATGTTTAGTAGTAGAACCTTGATCAAGATTGACATGGCTAAATTTAGTGTTACCTACATCAACCCTAGTGCTTTTGTTTGATACTAAACTTAATTAGTTATCGATAGATAAATGTTACGGTGTTGTCTTATTGCTATCTTAGCATGACAAATTTGTGTGATGTTTAGTTGGCGCTTTATTCATCCATGTGCCTAGGTCAATTTTTGTTATGACCTTATACTTGTCCTTGTTTGCAATCGCGTGATGTTTTGGTTTTGCTCTTTCTCATATGCATGCATTGCATATATTATATAGGTACGCTAGATGTATGACGAAAGGGTGAAGAACGTGGTGCTGAAACCAACCAAAAGGTGATGTTGGTGAACGGATCTAGAAGATGGGAGGACCTCGGGAATACATGTCGGGCAAGAGATGCTCGCCAAGCGAATATCATCTAACAAACACTGACCTAGTGTTGAACCCCAGGCAAGCCCCGGAGCATTCTAAGCCTCCTACCTCTCTTTTAAAATACACTTGGGTTTATATTTTGTATTGTGCATTAAGTATAGGAGCTGAATTGAAACCCATTACCGCATGTTTTAGCTTGTCTACAATATATATACCCGTATCCATACTAGTATGTATAGGTCGCTCTATGCCTAGCTATGCTTAGACCGGTAGAAGTCGGGTGATTCATGTCGCCTGCGAGACATATGTGGCTACTTTGACACGGTTGGCTATATTTGCTATCGTGGAAAAGAACCAGGTGATAATGGATAACTGAAGATCGGATGGGATCCGGTGCTATTATGGTTGTTGTTGATGCCGGCTAGACATGTATTCTTTGATCCCGTCTATGTCATTTAAGGACCGCTTCGTTGTCGGACCTTGGTTGAGATTCGAGGTGCCAAACACATAACATGAGCCTAAGTTATAGTTGACCGTGAAGCCGATTAGCTCATTCGGGCTGAGTATATTGAACCGTTAGCATTGCTGGGAGGAGAGCTTGAAGGAAGGGGACTATTCCAAGACCATGTTTGCTACGGACTACGGGGTTTATATAAGTGACGGTATGCCCGTGTCAACGTGTTTAACGGGAACGGTCAAACTTAATCTTGTATAAATTGGACGGTTTTGTCACATGTCTCCCCGCCTATAGAACCACCATTTGCAATGAGATGGAGTCTTGGTGCGAACGTGGAGGCTAGAGCTCCCAGCCACGCTGCCACATTTGAGACTGCCTAGTGGGTTGGGAATACGTATCATCTTCTCTCTCTAAAGGCACTACTACTGTAGACTTGACTTGGGAATGACCTCAAACATAAGTAGTTGTTTCCTTTTTCCTTTGTGGGGGGGGGGGGGGGGGGGGGGGGGGGGGGGGGGGGGGGGGGGGGGGGATGCAATTGTTGATGGCCAAGCTTGTTAGTGCTTCATCACGTCTGGAATGTCCACCGGGTACCTGTGGATGGACGTGGCCCAGGGTCCCTCCGCGTTGGCGGCGGGCGCGATGCACTCCCACGCCGCGCTGTTGCACTTGAACCCGGACCCAAACCCAATCATCCACACTCGGTCACCCCTCCGCATACGCCCCTTGGCCTCGATGTAGGCTAGCTCGTACCACAGCGAGCTGCTCGACGTGTTCCCGAACCGGTGCAGCGCCATCCTCGACGCCTCTACCTGCTCGTCCGACAGCTTGAGGCTGCGCTGCAGCTCGTCGATGACGGCGCGGCCGCCCGCGTGGATGCAGAAGTGCTCGAAGGCCGTGCGGAAGTCGGGGATGTACGGCTTCAACTTGCCGCTGAGCACCTTCCGCGCGATGAAGGAGAGCGCGAACAGGAGCTGCTCCGAGGCCGGGAGGACGAGGGGTCCCATGGCGCTGATGTTGGCCTTGAGCGCGTTCCCGGCGATGGTCATCAGGTCCTTGTTCAGGTTGACCCCGACGTTGCCGTTGTCGTCCTCTTGCTGGAACACGCACGTGTACGCGCTGTCCTGTGCGCCGGTGAGCGTGCGCACGACGTGCTTTAGGCGGAACCTTGCTTTGGCAGGGGAGTTTGACAGCAACGCCGTGGCGCCGCCTATGCGGAACAGGCAGTTGGGCAGGAGCATAGCGCGCTCGCTGCCGACGTAGTAGTTGGGCGTCATGGTCTCCGTGGAGACAACCAGCGCGTGCGTGCCTTTCGGAGCGACCTGGAGGAGGTTCCTGGCAAGCCCCACGGAGATGAGCCCGGCGCTGCACCCCATGCCGGAGAGGTGCACGCTGCGGACATCGCTGCGCAGCTTGTACCTGTTGATGATCATGTCGACGAAAGACGGCGTGGGGCAGAAGAGGCTGCAGTTGACGACGACGATGTCGATGGCTCCAGGGCTGATGCCCGTCTTGGCGAACAGGTCGTCGAGCGCCGAGAAGACGACGAGGTCGACCTCGCCTCGCGCCGCGTCGAGGGTGCAGTAGTTGTAGGGCGGGATGTAGTGGTGCGCGGGAGGCAGGCACGTCTCCTCCCCGAGCCCCGAACGCTCGAGCAGCTTGGTCATGAACCGGATGCTGCGCTCGTTGAGCACGGGCACCTGCTTGGCGTGCTCCAGGAAGGAGGAGAAGGGCACGCGGCAGTTGGACGCCGTGCGGAAGCAGGCGTAGTCCACCAGGTACACCGCGCGCGGGCGCAGCATGAGGTACACCGTGGCAGCCGCGGCCGGGACGAACGCGGCCAAGATGAGGTGCACGGGCCGCACCTCGCGGAGCCGGCCAGCTAGTTGTTCCTCTGGCCCGAACCGCGCCACGGCGACCAGCGCGGCGGCCGTGAGCGGCACCGTCACGACGGCGAGGATGTTGTCCACGACGCGGCGGCCCACGGCCTTGAGGCCCTTGCCGAACAGAGGTGGCGAGCTCATGCTCATGATGCCCCGTTTTCTTCTCTTTTTGTGCGATGCACAGGCACTCTAGTGGGTGTGCAGTGTGCTTGTGCCTGGGTGTGGTGTGGATTCCGGCAGGGAGCACAGGGTGAGGTTGTTTTAAAGCCGTGGCGGCGCAGGAGCAGGACAGTCTCTTTCCTTGACTCACACTCACAGTTGCCACCTCACTACTCTACTTGTTGATAGATAAAGCTTGTGCGAGGCAGGCTATTATTAAAAAGGATTTCAGTTAAGAAATAACTGATTCTGGTTCGCCGACAAGTTCGCAGAGCGTTCTTTTTTAGTTTATTTTATTTTCCATTTGTATACGCGGGGCAGTTCTTTTTTTCCTTTTTCTATCTAGATAATAAAGAGGGGAAATTAAAAGTTGGTTGTGAACTGTGATCACTGCCGGCGAGCCAGTTCAGGCAAGCATGGCGACCAGGCCAAGCGTTGTGTTGAGCCTGCAGCCAGTAATGTTCAGAGGCAGTCAGCAGTTCAGAGGAGGAAGCATTGGGTGCCACCACCGCAGGGTACCTTCAAGATTAATGTTGATCCGAGAACTGCCTAGCGTATTTTATCTCGAGAAAATCCCCTATATGCCATCAAAACTTATAAGTATCCCTTACTTGCCATCATAAATTATGCGTTCCCTTCAGACCCATCAAAATAGATTTGCGATCCCTTATATGCCACTAAATTGACTATTGACTAAGATTCAGTGAACCAGCTGTTATAACGCCGTTAGTGGGCTAATTCATTTCCTTTTCTACCCCTTCTCACGGACACCTCATGTTCCATAGAGAGAAAGGTCGGCCATGAAACCCAGATCGACTCCTAATTCCTAGCGGCGGGCGTCGATCTCCCGGGCGAGCGCCACACGGCTCGCCCCCCCCCCCCTTAGCTCCGCTTCGCGAGCGAGGACAAGCCCTCAATCTCCTACGCCCCCACTCCCCATCAGCTGGTCGCGCCACCCCCATTGACTCGCTACGCTCCCACCGCCTGGTAGCGCCGCCCCACCGTTGGCCCACTCCCCCCCCCCCCCCCCCTACTTGGCCAACCAGGGCACCTCATGATTCGAAGATGAGTAGCCCATGCATGGTGATGCCTCCGCAAGGCCATGACACTTCTTGGCTTCCTAAAGGGTAAGAACAGTTGTGAGCACACAAAAAAAGGGGTAAGAACAGTTCTTATACTTTTCCTTCTACATTTGTCTGATTGCAATTAGAGAAAATAATTGAAATTGTTGTAGAATACATATTTTGTATATACTGTTGATTTTATCAGCGCAATGGCATGTAAGGGATGAGACTATACAATTAATCTTCACCTTGCAATAGGGGTACAATTGTCTTTTCATCCCATCACTTAACTGTGGTATGATGGTAATGGCGTGTAAGGGATCACAAATCTATATTGATGGCTCTGAAGGGAACGCATAATTTATGATGGCAAGTAAGGAATACTCATAAGTTTTGATGGCATATAGGGGATTTTCTCATTTTATCTCATTGCAGGGATGCAGAAGAGCCCGAAGCTGTAGCGTGCCTGGAGGGTGTTCACTTGGCGATGAGATGGCCGGAAATTCCGATGATCCTAGAATCTGATTGCCAAACGGTGGTCACTAAATTCCATACTAAGGGTCGTGATCGTTCTGCTGTGGCAAGTTTTCGCGGAGATGCACGACGCTGGCATTCAGATCAGAATATTGTGACGCATGAATTGGCGCATTTTGCGATTATGTCTTGCGAGAGTCAGTGTTTTTTTTTTGTGCTTGTTTTTCAGAGTGGGTTGTGTCCCTCTCTCGTAAGGATGTTACTTAATTTTTAATAAAGTTCTTTCTTTCGCAAACAAATAATGACAATACACCATTTTTCTGGAAGAAAACTAGGGATTTTCTTGAACCGTTTGGCTTGTTCAAAAGCTGGACAGCGCACCCCGGGATTAGGACAGATCTCTTATCTCTAAAATATAAGCGATTGAACTGGAGAATGGTTTTCGTCCACTGGTTTTCTTCAGTTCCCTGTACTACCATAGCAACAAATGGACAGCAAGAAGGCCCTCTAAACGCAACGCCCTCTAAGAGGAAAATAACACGCACACCTGATACCGTTACAACGATGGAACCAATAAAGACCAAACCGTAGGTTCTCACCTTAGGTAGTGTTAATCTAAAAAAACATTAGGTAGTGTTTAGTTACAAGATAGGGTGATCCCACGATGAGATATCTCACTTTCTATAGTGTTTGGTTCACTACCGGAAACAGTGATCGGCAAAGGCTTTGCCGAGTGTAACACTCGGCAAACAGCACACGACATCTACAGTGTCGGCAAACAGCTATTTGCCGAGTGTTTTTTATCGCGTACTTGGCAAATGATTTGCCGAGTGTCAAATTTGACACTCGGCAAAAAAAAAGGTTTGCCGAGTGTTTTTCCAAAATACACTCGGCAAATGATTATTGTTTGCCGAGTGTTTTTGAAAATTACACTCAGCAAACCTATTTTTCAAAGAAAAAATAATAATTTTTTTTCTCAACATACCATTATTGTTTGCCGAGTGTTTTTAGGAATTACACTCGGCAAACCTATTTTTCAAAGAAAAAATAATTTTTTTCTCAACATATTTCAGTTTAATAGCTGCTATACAAAACACTTAGTACACCATATCAGCATGCACATCATGTTCCTGGCAACATAATTCTCATAATAACCACATGGACATAGAAATGAAGATGACAAATTTAAGAGACTAATGATAAGTATAAGTTCAGAAGAATCAACATCCAGAAAAAATTCAAAAACTATGCTACCAAAATAGTGAAGGTAAAACCATCAACACCCCAGTAGACATGTCTTCTACTCCATTCTTCATGAAACTAGCTTCTTCACTGCTGTAAGAAGGAAGAAATATGAACATAGTTTGTTGTCTTACCCTTAGGTATAGAAGTAACCATATGTTTACACATTGATAACTAACTATATCATTCAAATTCACTGTGAACTTCGACTTTGCAGCAGCTAACCAGTGCACGGCCAACTCCAATAGTTATTCTTTTATTTACTTTCCCTAAAAAAAATAGGACAATAATATAGTCACTTGTACAACCTTCTTGCAATCTTGCCGGTGGGTGGGCCGGCCAAACAAGGTAAGGTTGAGAGTCAATTAGAGACAGGATGGTTCCACTAACGAATATTCCCACAAAATTTGGCGGCCAGGGCCCGGTGAGATAAGTCCCGAACGCGAGCGCGTAAGAACAATGAAGAAGAGGAGCGGGGCTATTCAGGTGCCGGAGTTGAGGAAGAAGGGGACCATGTGATGCGCCGCTCCTAGTGCAGCAGCGCATAGGCGCTGTGGCCACGTCTGGGAACGAGGCAATGCTCCGAGGTGCGGGGATGAGGCTGCACGACCATGGCCGCAGGCAAGCTCACTAGAGAAGGATCCACGGGCACAGGGAAAGAGGGAGCTATTGCAGGCGGCGGTGTGCAGAGGAGCCACGAGCGCTGCGCACGAACAAGCCGCGGGGGCAACATTTTTAGGAAGAATCACGTATGGGCGCTGCGGGGACGAAGAAACGAAAGGTGAGACGGGAAAAATATGTCTGTCTAGTGAGACCTATATGTCATAGGTTCTATCTAGGGGCGGATCCAACGGTGGGGTGGGGGGGGGAGGCTCGAGCCCCCCCTACCCATACCGGAGCAGTGGAACTCCCTTGGAGCCCCCATAAATTTTTAGGCAAATTTCTATATTGTAGGTGGGGCTGAGATTTAAGATCGAGCAGCAGTCGGAGGTATGTGTTGTTCAGCCCCCCTAAAAATTTTTCTGGATCCGCCGCTGGTTCTATCCCACTTTTGATGTTTGTAAACCAAACAAAAAGTAGACCAGTTCCATCCTCAACCAAAAAATAATAATGGGATATCCCATTCCTAAAGTCTAAGACAGGTCCATTCCAACTCATTGTGTCTCTCAACCAAACACTAGCTCAGAGAACAATTCATCGAACTCCACACAATGCCTCTGGTGGGTAAAAAGGCTTCTGCAGATTGTTTCACCCATGACCTAAGCTTCGGGGCTGGTCCACTTATGCATCATCAGAGTTATCCGGTGACTGCATTCTTCTTCTTCTTCTTTATTATTATTATTGTTATTATTATTATTATTATTATTATTATTATTATTGTTGTTGTTGTTATTATTATTATTATTATTATTATTATTATTATTATTATTATTATTATTATTATTATTATTATTATTATTATTATTATTATTATTATTATTATTATTTGGATGGAAGGAGTAGATAATTAGAATTAAATTTTGTACATTGCGTATGTCTATCTGAAGTCACTTACAAAATTAAAAATTTAAAATTCAAAATATGAGAACTTATAACGAATATTTGGTACTCTAAAAGGTCTTAAATAAAAAACTTGTTAACTATGTTGTAATCTCATCGAACACTACAATTTTGATGTAAAGTTTATATTTATTGGATTCCATTAGAAAGATTGACCTATTTAATTGCAAACCACCTATTTATTTGCAACTCGCCTATTTTATGATGTTATCAACCGTTCTTAGAAATAGACATTTGGAAACACATGGACGTTAGGTGTTATCGATCATCCTTGAAAATTAATTTTCAGGAACGGCCTATTTCTACAACCATTTGCATCGGCGACTGAAATAACAATCATCATTGCGGAAAAAAAAATAAAGAGTGGTACCTCTAAAATGCGTTATAATAGAGGTCGCAATTTTTATATTGGTTACTGCATACACCTCTGGGGCCCTACTACTTATAGTTAGTACAAATCAGGCAGTGGTTTCTTACTTAAAAACAATGACACGGATTGATGGCCATGCACAACCGCTAACTTCTTGTGCTGACCTAATAAACCCTTTCGTCCTATTCGAGGGTTTAGACCATTTTCAACTCAGAGAAACAAGGACCAATGGACACTATTACCTGAAGTCAATGGCGCTATGGTAGCCTGGTACTGGTAGGCAGCTAATTGTCTGCTCCATTTGACCGGAAAGTAGAGTAATCGACTTAGGCCTTGTATGGATGCGTATGTATTTATTTCAATCCACATGTGTTGAAGTGGATTAGAGTGGAATTAAACTAAGTTTTATTCCAATTCACTCCAACACACATGGGTTGGAGTGGATACGTCTTACTTGGGTAATTGATCCATCAAACCCTGGGACTTGAGAGCATACCTCTTGATGGAAGCGAAAGTAACATATTGATGATTCAGCACATCTTCTGGGTCGCTTATCTTTGATCAATGCAGGAGCCAGGAGCACAGTACGATCAACCTGATTGGTCTTCAAACCTACTCCCTCCGTAACTAAATAACTGTCGTTTTTGTTCCATGCTATAAGTTTGACTAGATCCATAGTAATTTTTTGCAACATTTATATCTCTAAATAAATTTATTATGAAAATAGATTCAACGATTTATCCAATGATATTAATTATGTATCTTAAATATTAATATTTTTTATATAAAATTAGTCAAAGTTATTTCTCGAGAAGCGAGAACAACATGTATTTAGGGATAGAGGGAGTATACGGATGAAGAAGTGCGGCCGTGGAGATGGCGTCAATGGCATCTAACAACACGATACTCCTGCTATGTAATTTCAAGGAAAAATCAGCTTACAAATATTTATATACTCGATTTACTCCCCCGTTCTAAATTATAAGATATTTTAATTTAACTTTTCTAGATACATTATTTATTCAACATATCTAGACAGATTGTATATCCAAATGTATAGTGAAAGCTACATATAAAAAGCCAAAACAACGTTTTATAATTTAGAATGGAGGAATTATATGAAACTCCATATAGCGCCTAGGATCCGCGCAAGGAGATTGCTTCGCCTACTGTTTGGTTACTGTTCACTAATTGAACGCCGCCACGTGCCTCGTGCATGTCTGAGCCTGGCTTTGGAGATCAGCGGAGCCCTCTACGACTGTTCAGGGAAGCCACGTCATCTCCTTCTGCTTCTCCGTAGAAAAAAAAGCTCTCCTTAACTCATCCGGTCATCCCGTCAATCATCGACGGAAAAAAAACAGAGCGCCTCGCCTCGGCACCTCCGCGGCTCCTCCTCTTCATCCTCTTTCACTCTTTCTCTACCCCGGCCGTACATCTGCTATCCACCGCCGATTCCTCTTCCCCGCGGCAGCGTGCGCCAGTGCGGTGGTCACGGCGATGACGCTTGGGGTGCAGGCAGGCATAGGGTGGTAGCGCTGCCAGGAGGCCGTCCTCATCCTCATCTCCGTCGTCAAGCATGGGCCTGTCCTCCAGTGCCTTGCCGTCGCCCTAACCCTGAGGTTTGTGTCCTCTCCTCGATCTCGATTCGGTGTCGGATGTCGATTTTTCTTCTCTCAGATCCCGCCGTTGGAGGAGGTCTACCCAACACGGCCTGAGTTGGAACGGCGAGGACAGTGATGAGCGGCCTCAGGGCCAGCACCGTTTCTCAGGTACTCCGGTGTCCTCCATTTTTGTAATTTTGTTTTGCCTCTCTAATTTCTCCCCGAATTGACTTCAATTCCTGTTCTAGGGTTTGGGCTCTAATGCTTGGTTGACCTTCCAGACTTCAGGTAATCTCCTGAACCTTGCAATTTATGAGTTCAATTTGCCTGAAAATATGTATGGCGTCACAGTTACTATGCTAACATTCATATAGCGCCTAGGATCCGCGCAAGGAGATTGCTTCGCCTACTGTTTGCTTACTGTTCACTAATTGAATGCCGCCAACTAAAGAGGCACACTATGATTCTTTTTTAGGATTGGTTCAACAAAAAACAGTTTAGTTTTTTCTATTCTACCTTCTCTACTCATATCAGCTCATGACTAGGTATACCAAATTTATTTCCAGTCTTCCAAACGAAACTATTGATTACTTATAGCGTTTGGCATTTTCACATTTCAGTTATTGTACCTGTGTCAGCACTATTCAGACAAATATGCTTCCAGCTTTCTGTGTTTACTCAACCTTGGTTGTTGATCAAATCTCATATGTACCTGATTTAGAATAATCGAAAAAATGTATTTTCCATCCATTAGGTTCAGATACATCAAGCCTCTTTCTCTTTCTGCATGTAGCATTTGATTGTTGGTTCAAACAAGGCATCGGAGTGATGCATCAAAGTTCATGGATTATATTTTAACTATTTCGTACTGGAGTTATTTGGACACAAATCATAGTCACACAATGCACCATTGGCCTACGTGCTTCAGCAACAATCAAACTGCGCAACCTATTGGACTTTAGACAAATGAAAACAACAGTGAACAATGAGACATCATCCTATGTACATGTCCTAAAAAATTGCAGCACGACTTATTGTATCACGTTATCCCGTTATGAAATAATGTTATAATGATATATAGATGTACAAAAAAAATATTTAGAAAGGTCTTTCATTTCTTTACTGAGTTTCACTTTCATGCAAGTGGCATCAGGATCTTCAGAGGATGCTGCCATATCAAGATACAGATTGCCCGGGCAAGCACTAGGCAACTGCATGTCTACCAAGCTGGCACAAGGTCTAAAAATGAAGAAAAACATCTGATTTGTCTTACACATTTTTTTCCAACTGCTCATTTCGTAAGATGACTACCCAGTCCAATACACTGCAGAGAAGCAGATGTAATTACCTTTATTGAACTAGGATGCTGAGCCCTTCCAAACTGAACGCTATTTTGTCCAAGGCGCATCCCTGGCTCTTGGTCAGTGTGGTCTTGGTCAATTACAAGTACAGGTAGAATCAATAGTAATATTGGCTTCTGCTGATCAGATGTTATAGCTTTATTCTTTCCCATATTTTAGTGTCATAGCAAATTGGTAATAGTAAATATCTCTTTCAAAAAATGGTAATATTAAGATACAACTAGAGAGGAATGACAAATCCATGCTCTAAGATCATTGATAACATGCAACATGATTATTCTGTGCCTCTTAGACATCTCATGCACCTTCCTGTATTTATCATTGATAACATCTCATGCATCTTGCTTTACTCGCATGAAGTAAAATCTCATCATGTTTTTCCTCTTTCATTGATTGGCAAACATGTCTGCATGGATGCATACACAAAGCTAAAATTGGTTTATGTCCTTGTGCATTGATCACACCAGCAAGTGTTACCTTGCTTTGGCTGAAATGTTCAGAAACAACTGGTCATATCTCCAACACAAGTGAGGTACTGAGTTGGATATGATTGTAGTTACATGCTTTGGTCTGCCCCAACGTTCGTTTTCAAGCCACAACCATGTCACTGTTTTCCACACTACCATGTGTGTGCGAAAATGTTCTAACAAAATAAGCATGATTTGGTTTCATTCTGCTTCTTTGGACATGAAAAATCTACACACTCCTTCAGTTTTTAGCCATCAGTTTATTGGTTGTAGGCCCTGATCCAAAGAAATTTTACAATATCCATGTATGCTCCATTCCAAATATTTCTTCGGTTTACTATGTTCACCAACTTTTTTGTATTTTCTAATGATTGATTTGTATATTATACCTACAACATGATGACATGTGTTATGCATAAACTGATAATGCAGGACAATATCAGTCCAGATGCTTTTGATCATCACCTTTATGTTGTATGTGGATCGTTACCAGTTTAACTAAGGTAACTAAGGTAAACCACAGGTCTCCATTTGGATTTGGATAAACTCATGCCACCGTCTTTAGATTGTCAGATAATTTTCTAGGATGTTTCAAAGTTTTACGGTTTCCGCATCGAGATGGTCTGTACCGGATACGTTTTTACTTGAAATGGAACTACTAATGTATGAGGAAACAACCATTTGTAGTATGTTTTCCTTTTAATATGAGTTAGCACAAGTACATAAGCGTACCTCTCATATATGAGAAAGGACTGCCAGTTTTATGTTCATAGAATGCAAATTGAAATTGTATATTGTTGTCTTATATGCTCACACTATGCAGCTTAGTGCCTAAGGTTATCTAATTAAACAAATATAAATATGTGTGCGCTCAACGAACGGGCGCAGCGGAGCGCGCCTATCGTGCTAGTAATGTACCACAGAGCGCAATGCATCATTCAGCTTGTTTAAGTAGTAACAAAAAAAAAGAAACTATCTATATGCCGACAAAAGGCTATTTTATTGGCGGTTATTAGCTCAGGGTCTATTAATATTGGCTGAAATTAATTGTTAGCCATAAAGCTTAGTTAGCCAACTATTAGATACTCCATTTGCTTCAATTTATAGGCCGTTTTGACATTTCTAGATATGCAATTTTTATTATATATAGACATATCGTATATCTACAGTGTAGAGAATCGACTTGCAGTCACGATTAGTGTAGCACCTTGTTTTAAGAACAAAACCAGGTACACACCATATGCGAGTCCAGGAAGTCAAATCTCACATATAGCTACAAATAAGGGTAATATCAATAGACAATGCTCAAAATATAACGTACTTAGTATAAAGAATATAACCTTAGATAGCAAACAGCGGAAAGACAACTCTGATCTTCGGGTGAAGACTCCAATTCTATAGGGACAACTGACTGGTTGATCATAAGCCAAATTCCTTCAAACTCTAGCAATCTGGTACCCATCTAGGATTTTTATCCAAATAATTGAAAAATAAACAAGCGTAAGTACATGTCGTACTCAACAAATAAAACATGGGATTCATGAGGCTCAAAAGGCTGACACTGATTTAACTTTAATTAGTTTTTAATGAGTCATCTTTTAGCAATTAGGTGGCAACAAGTTTATTCATAAGCCCATATAAACACATGATCAGGTAAATATGAATAATGAATAGCATAAACAGTAATCATTAGTGAACATCTTCATCATCCGTATCATTAGTGTTCATCATCTATTCCATAAGGGTTCCAAGGCCGCTCGTAACCGTGAGCACGGCTGATATACTAGTTTTACACTCTGCAGAGATTGTACACTTTTATTGTGAGTCATGATTTACCCTTTTGCCTGAGGTAGCTAATCTCTTGACCCACTTTCAAGGAAGGTCGACAGGGTTCACTATGAAGCCTTTCAAAGGTTCGTCTAACAAGTTAGGACCATTAGATTCACTCGGCAAATAGATGTAAAGCCCCCTTCTCGATGGCACAATGACGCGTAGCCTATACACAAGGGGACAGAGGCTGCACTATACCCGATTCGTCAAGCTATTCTTACGCTAATAAAGGTAACCACTAATAAGCTAGAAAAGGTCCTCATACTAAGCTAAAGCCAAAGCCATGTAGCCCTCACAGCTGTACTGTAAGTCCTGGATGTTCGCTTATAGATAAGTCCTTAGGGAGAGGAATCTAGAGTACTATAAAATAGCCCAATGCTCTAGCCCCTGGTTTCATGTTGCTAAAAAATATCTTTTAATGTTTATTGCATATTCCATTAGTCAAGTTATAAGATCATGGCCTTGGTTTGAGCACTAGCATCCTACTACCCAATGCAATAACCGATAGGTGACAAGGAATCCAAGATATCAAATAGCTAGGGAAATTTACTACGGTTACCAAGGTAAACACATGCATATGATTAAAGTGATATTAAGGTGAACAGGACAACAAGGAAGATCACATGCTATACTTACCTTAAACTCATATCCTTCTTCTATTGAATTGTAACCTCCAAAAGACTTCTTCTGGATCACCAACTTCTTCTATTTCACCAACGTACTTCTCACTGATTGTATATGATCATAAAGCACCACACAAGCATCCATTCAATCATACACGAAGCAAAAAATAGAACTAAATTAAAACAGTACACCAAACATATGAAACAACAAGTGAAAAGGTTTTAAAGATGTTCTACACGTTGTCATGAACACTCAGATGTGAAAAGCACTCTAATTGGAGCTATAACGGAAAAGTTATGAATTAAATAATATTTCCTTTAATAAAATAATGGATTAAATCTAACCACAAATTTCAAAAGTTGATATTATATTTAACAGTAGCTTGAACATGTAGATTACACAATTATGAATCTAACGTAACTTGAACGGATCAAATTGGAGTTAAAACGAAGAAGTTATGGCCTAATAAAGATAGTGACAATTTTGTAAATAGATGGAACTTGATTTTTGAATTTAAAATAAATAAAATCAAATTTTGGATCTACAGGAGGACTGCGTATACTATTTTATTAAAAGGCAGGGGCTCTTTAGAAAAACTACAGGGACGGTGGGTTCTATACTAGAAAAGGGCAAGGGTTCTTTTGCAAAACTGTCGGCTGAAGTGATATATTCTAATCTAGGCCGTTGATCTTAGATCGGGCGGTGCAGATCAAATGGGGAAACAGGAGTCGTCGGAGTGGTGCTGTGTGCCGTGGCGCCAAGGCCGGGGAGCTCGGCTCCTCGCCGGAGTACTTGGGGAAGGGCCTACGACCTCGGTTTGGCTTGGGAACGGTACAGAGAGCAAGAGGAGGCCAAGGCAAACTCGACGGAGGGGCTTGGGATGGTTGCGAAGGCATGGTGGTGGCATAGAGCTCGGTTCGGTGGACCGGTGCTCTAATGAAGCAACAACGACCATGCGAGAGCGATAAAGAGCGACATATAGGGCGTGGATAGGGCTGGTGACCTTCTTACCGTATCCTGAACTGCGGCAGGGGGCCCTCGTCGACGGCGAAGCAGTGGATTGACGATTCAAACGGCGGCGGTGGCTTTAGGGTTGTGGTGGCTTGCTCTCAGGGGCAGCGTGAGCTCTGGCTCCTATTTATGGGGCAAAGAGGCATGGGGCACACGACAACGATGTGGGGTGAAGGTGGACTCACTAGCGGCGGTGTCCAGCTCAGAAGAGTTGACGCATGGGCCCGTGGTGGCAGCGAGTGAGAGAGCGGGGCCAGGCTGTCAGTGAGCCAAGTGAAGGAGGATGCGGGGAGCGTCTGTGCGGCTTGGTTACTGGGCCAGCCCAAAGGAAAGGGAGGATGAGTGGCCAGCGAGAAAGGAGAGAGGGACGGGGAGGAGCAGCAGGCCAGAAGGGAGGAAATAGGCTGGCTAGGCCTGAAGCTAAGAACGGAGGGAGAGTGAGGAAAAATTCCTTTCTTTTTTTTCTTAAACATATTTTCAAATCCAAATTGAAATCACATTCAAATTCTTTTGCAAATTTTAATCAAACCAAAGTATCACAAAATAAATATGCATCAGCATGAATGCACAAACATGTATGTAGACCTTATATTTGGTTTTCACTTTAACAAGGTTATTACTTTTCTAAATTGAAATGCTAAGAAAAAGGCATAGTAATTCAAATTCTCCTATTTTAAAATCATGCAAATTTTAGGGTGTTACAATTCTACCTCCCTTAAGATGAATCTCGTCCTCGAGATTCGAAAGATGGTAATCGAAGAGATATGGATACTCTGCCTAGAACTTCTTCCCTTCCTCATGATTCGTAAATTGTTTCAAAAAGCTAGGGGGTACTCCACCACCTTAGTCTCTTCCAAGGTTGCACCTTTCATATTTGATCACCGTCTTTCGTTGTGCCACTCTGATAACCTTACTCAAAGTAACTTGCTCCACTGATTCCAAGATTTTGACAGGTACTCCAAACAATTCTCAGGTAATTCCAATCACTAGGCCACCTTTTATTTTTAGTCCATACTTATTAGACCTCTTTCTTCATATGTTCTCCTTCCAACGAAGCCTTTTCACTTTCTTGGTCAGAAAGAGATTCTACTACCAATCTTCAAAACATTAAGGATTCTGGTTAAGTTGCTCGAACCTTGAATACAATTCGTAGTCCTTGGTGTCACCTGAACCTTCTTAGCACAATTCTTCATTGCTAAGGGCATCGGCCATAACTTTGCTCCTTGAATTGATACATTTTTCCAAGTCATAATTAATTTCATTCCAATGAGGATAACACAAGCACAAGACCATATTAATGAAGATGTCCTGTAGATTCTTGTGATCCTCCTAGATGTCACTTTTATGCCCAAGTAGATAGTATCTTCATGCTCCACAATGGAAACATGTTTAGTCTCAGTTTTCTAGTCAGGACAGCAGATCTAGAACTAAAGCCCCCATCCCTTAGTCCCAAGTCAGGCAATCAGAACTATATGGACCTTCAACCCGCGTCCGAGGGTGGCACCTTTAGTCTCGTTTAGTGTTAGCAACTAGTACTAGATTTCTCTTTTTCTTTCATGCTTTCCTTTTCTTTTATGGTTTCTTTTTCATTCAATTCTTTTTCATTTCAAATAATTTTTCATATACATATTCTATGCTACTACTATATGTCCATACATTTAAGTTCTCGTTCGAGTACGATATTCAAATGTATGAAACTATACATATATTTCAAAAGCTTGTATACATAAACTAACAAAAGCGGAAGCTGGATATTTATAATGTATATATTACAATGACATCATTGCCATTCATCATTCTTATCATCTAACGAAGGATGTATGTGTCCATTTGATGGAGCTTTTCGCCAAAACAACAAAAGTGGAAGCTGGGGTTGCATCATATCATATATGGTCCCTTGTTTCTGAGCCAGCTTTTCACTATTGCACTACAGATCCAAAGTCCAACCATCCCAGCCGTTCGCGTCGGCTTCCCTCCAATATCCCAGCCATCCATGTCTGACTGCCTCTCGAAGCGTCTACGCAACCACAAAAACCAACATCAATTTGTTATTATTATGAAAACAAAAAACCCCTCGCTGGCCTCGCTCGGCCCCTCAGCGCGTCCCGCTTCGCTCGCCATCGCCGGACGGAATCATCTCCGTCACTGCGCCCCTCTTCCCTGCACGCTCCTCACCCCATGTGCCAGAGCTACTGCACAACATGCTCCTCGCCCTCTATGCCATAGACGCTGCCTACCACCGCCAGACGACCTCGTCTCCTCTTCAACCACACACCGTGGCATCGCCTCCGCTGTTCTCCCCACCGTCGTGTCACAGTCGTGGCCACCGGCTTGCCGCCGTCGATGTGAGCATGAGAAGGTGGGTATTGAATGAGGACACCAGCAAGGCAAACCCCTCAGCCTTAGCGATTCTATATTACCAAATAGTCTGATGTCGGACCCGATACAGGACGCGGCACATATGTGCCTCACTTACGGTCACTGGCCACTAAGGCCCATATGTCATAGTTCAATATAGAAAATGTAAACATGAATGTAATAGGTCAATATGCATCCTCCTATATACTCTATCCTTCATGCTGCGTCGTCGGGTGTGGCATCTCCCCTCGCTTGAGGTCTAGCTTGCCCCCAAGCTGGTACATCTAGAAAACATTTCTTTAGAATGTTGTAGTTCTCCCACGTCCTAGCAGAAGATGGCAGCCCTGTCTAGGTCACCTTCACTTGAGCTATGGCTGTGTTCCCCTTCTTGATGAGCCGGCGATCAAGATTAGCTTCTAGTTTTGTAGCTGCTGCCGCCAAGTTGGTGATCACTAGAAGTTCATCATACACTAGTGTATAATCTACAACGAATGGTTTTAGCTGGGAAATATAAAAAACAGGAAGTATGAGTGATCCTTTAGGCAATTCTAGTTTATATGCGACTGAACCAATTTTCTCCAATACTTTATAAGGGCCAAAGTACTTGGACGCCAGCTTTGGGAACGGTCTGTTGGCAATCGAAGGGTGTAAGGTTGGAGCTTAAGCAGCACTTGATCACCAACAATGAACTGAAAGTCCTACCTCTTTCTGTTAGCCATAAGCTTCATCCTATTCTGAGCTTTGGCTAAGTTCTCTTTCAGTGTTTGGAGATGTAGTTCCCTATTCTCAATGATATCTGCCACCTCAGGAGTTGTTTCTACTGGCATTGAAGGAACAATCCCAACATTAAGCTCATAGCCATATAAAGCTTTAAATGGTGAGCATCCCAAAGCAGTGTGGTAGGATAGCCAGGTGTGCTAATGATAGCTAGGTGTTCCATGTAGTTGGAGCATCCTGAACAACACATCTGAGGTACATCTCTAAACATTGGTTGACCCTCTTAGTCTGCCCATCAGATTGAGGGTGGTATGCTATGCTAAACTGCAAACTGACTCTATAGAGCTTGAACAACTGTTTCCAGAAGTTACTGAGAAATACTGTATCTCGGTTAGTCACAATGGTCCTTGGTATACCATGTAATTTGACAACACTATCCAAGAATATTTGAGCAATTGAGTGTGTGGTATATGGGTGTTTTACTAGGAGGAAATGAACAAATTTAGTAAGTCTATCCACCACAACAAGTATCACATTGTGTCCTTGGGATTTGGGTAACCCCTCAATGAAATCCATGGATAAATCTTGCCAAACCCCTTCAGGTATAGGCAGGGGCTGAAGTAATCCCATGGGGTGGCTGTTGCTGTGTTTAGAGAGCTAGCAGACTGAACATTGTTTCACATAACTATCAACATCTAGTTTCATACCTTTCCAAAAAATTCCTAAGCTTGTAGTAAGTTGCATCTACCCCCTAAATGACCCCCAAGGCACTAGAATGAAAAGCAACAATGAGGCAAGGCCGAGTTACTTCCAATCCATACCTTGTCTTGTTGCCTGATGAGACCATTCTGCAAGCTATACCCATTGTTGTCAGGGCTGGATAGTGCTAACTTTTGGAGATGTTGCTGAGCATGAGGGTCTGTGGCATATGAATTGATGACCTCCTAGATCCATGCAGGCTGTACTGATGAAATAGCTTGTACACCAAATAAGTGAGCAACCCTTGAAAGTGCATCAGCTGCTGCATTCTCCTTACCCTGCCTATATAAGATTTTGAACTATAAACCCATCAGTCTTGTCATTGCCTTTCGTTGCATATCAGAGTGGAGATTTTGCTTATTTAAGTATGCCAAAGATTTATGATCAGTCACTATGAGAAATTCCTATCTCTAGAGATAGTGTCTCCACCTTTCAACTGCCATAATAAGAGCTAAGAATTCCTTTTAATAAATGGATAAGGCCTTGTGTTTCTCCCCTTGTGCCTTGCTCAAATAAGCTATGGGTTGTCCCTATTGCATAAGGACAGCTCCAATCCCATCTTGACAAGCATCAGTTTCAATAGTGAATGTAGCTTGGAAATTAGGTAATGCCAAAACAGGTGCCCTGGTCATGGCCACTTTGACCTTGTCAAAAGTAATCTATGCTTCAGGAGACCATTGAAAGGTTTTGTATCTGAGTAGATTTGTTAGTGGTTTTGTCATGACACCATAATTCTTGACAAACCTCCTATAATACCCTGTGAGGCCTAGGAAAGCTCTCAATTCTGTGAAAGAAGTAGGCTGGGGCCATTGGAGCATGGCAAAGACTTTGGATGGATCAGTTGACAACCCCTTACCAGAGATAATATGTCCCAGGTATTACAAACTTGCTTGGGCAAATGAACATTTAGTTTCCTTAAGAAAGAGCTGTTGTTTCCTCAGGAGTTCCAACACTTGTTGCAAGTGAATAATATGATCATCCAATGAAGAGCTATAGATAAGAATATCATCTAGGAAGACCAGGACATATTTTCTTAAAAAGGTTGAAGGATGTGATTCGTTAGACATTGTGTTTACACCAAAATTTGGAAAGAAGAATTGTAGGAACTCAAAAGCTCCTAAGATCGTGCCATCGAGGAATCAATTGCATAGAAGTCGGTATCTGCTGATTCGAATGCAGTACTACAATCGACTCTCTTTAGATAGCGCTAGCAGATAACGATAAAAGCTGCTGTTGGCGTCAGGAAAAAACATGTTGGACTCTACAAAAAGGGAAAGATTAGGGTCCAAGTTATCTTAAATTAGGAATATTTTCTCTTATGTCAAAGATTGCATTGAGTCGTGCTTAAGTAGGATTCATGCGTAGGTTTCAGGTATAAATATTGGACCCCGGCTATTGTAAAAGACACACAATCAATCAAATACAAGTTACTTACTTTTTCGGCTCTGGCCACCCCTTAGGAGTAGGAGTAGAGTAGATCTTGGTGAGTTCTTTAGCGAGCAGGGCTGCATCAGTCTGGCCAACCTCTGGCTTGTCTGTAAGTACCATCATGGCTTATACTTCTATTCGTACAGCTGCATCGATCCGGTTGACCTCCATTGTGACTCTAGTATAAGCTAGTTATCGACTCTTGTCTAGTTCAAGTACGGCTGCATCGATCCGGTCTACCTCCACTGCTCGAACTAGATTAAGGTCAAGTTATCGGCTCTACCTAAGAGTGGCAATCTTTGATTGATTCATTAAGTTATTGATCTTGTTGATGTTCTTATTGTCATTAGTTTGCAGCAGCATCAACCTGCCCGGACGAGATCAATTTAGATCGGCCTCATATCCTTTGGGTTCGTCGTTTGCTTTGTCACAACATGATACTTCTTACAATGAACAACAGGTTATGTCTTATCGGTTGTTCTATTTCGATCTGGGTCACACATAGTATGCGGTTAAGGCACGTATGATCTTGGAGAGGTTTGCTGGTTAGTTAAATCTGGTCTACGGTTCACTATTATGGCTGTAATGATCCGGTTGATCCCCACTGATAGCACTATAGATTGGAGGATGATAGTTAGTAGATCTATTCTTGATTAGACATGACTTTAACTGTTTGCTATGCCTGCATCGACTAAATAGTCGATCGCTTATGCGTTAAGGCCTACAGCATGTTTACATGATTCTGTTAAATATGAATAGATCTGTTTACTTTAAAGGTTTGATTTGTTGTCTTTTTCACGGCTGCATCGATCCGGTCGAACCCCACTATTAGAGATAACAAGCTAGGTCTAATGAGTCCATAGGTTTGTCCATGTGAAATAGTCGATTGTTCACATGATGTAGTTCTCTTCACCTGAATCGGCTATTTTAGCTGATTCATCTGAGCCTTCATGTATAGCATGTCTTTTGAAAAGCCTGTCGAAGTATAGATGGTTTTACAGATTCTTCAGTTTTAGTTTGTTATTATCATCATAGCTGCCATCGATCTGGTCAAACCTCACTATTGATGGTAACAGATTAGATTCAGAGCATCTATAGATCCATTTGTATTAGATAGTCGATTTGTTCATGTGTTATATCCTTTCTCGTTAGATTCATTGGCTCAATGATTCATACTGGTAATATCCACCTAGCTGATGATATCATTTACATATGCGTACTGTACTTGTCAACATAAAATCAATCGCTACCCGTGAGCTCTATAGTCTGTAATAGTCGATTTCTGTGTGTATCGGCTATTTAATTGTTCTTTCCATATGGCTGCTCCCAAAGCATCACACTTGGAACTATTTGGGCATAGACCAGCATGTTCCACCTTAAATTACTAAAAAAACTTTCTCTCCTTGTCAATTGCAGGGTCAAATTGACTAGCACATCTCAGGAGGAATATGCAGGATTGATTATCCCTTTGTTGAAGCCAGGTGGATCTCTAGCTCCATCGAGCAGACCCTTTCGGCTTGCTCATGTGTCGACGTGTTTTTGTGCCGACACACATTCTATCATGCCTGATGGGACCTGTGGGGGATATACCCCCGGGTACCACAAGATGGTACATGGGCCGCACCATCCGAGGTGGCCCGGCCCGTAAGATCAAGGCGTACACATCAAGATTACAAGTTGTACTAGATATTGTAATAGTACCAAATTGGATACTTTACTTGTAACCTTGTCTCTTCGGAGTATATAAGGAGAGACAAGGGTCCCCTAGAGGACAGGTTAATCTGTATACATCCCAATACAATACACCAAAGACACAGGACGTAGGGTATTACGTCGATCAGACGGCCCGAACCTGTCTAAATTGCTGTCTCTGCGCCTTGTGTCACCATCTGGTTCCTGATCACACGCATCCTACCGATAATCTACCACCACGGGCACCCCCCTCGGTGGACTGCCGACCATATTTCGTCGACAGTGGCGCGCCAGGTAGGGGTCCCCTTTTGGGGTTGTGCGTGCTGATCTTCCGATGAATCAGATGGAAACTTTCTTCAGCAAACAATACCAACGACAACTCGGCTTCATGTGCTGGGCGATGGACAATCTGCTATGGCGACATCCTCCAACAACGACCCACGACAACCTACAGCCCCTACAGCGGACTTGTTGTGCCACCCGCGCAAGGTGCACAGGCAGGCAATCCAATCTACATGCACCAAGCCATCAACCATGTAGGCGTGCGGCAGTAATTAGTCACGTACAATGGCAAACCGAGAGGACCAGACATACAAGACATCAATAGAGTCATGCCAGGCCAAGCGAGCAATCAATCAGAAGGAACAAATGATCTACAATGCATGCACATGCTAATTAATTAGCCTTCATGCATGCGTGCATATACGCGTAGACCAGCCGATCGGTGACATGCCCGGCTTGACATCTGAGAAGCAAGCTAAGTCATGTTCCCTATTTTAATTAACTATACTATCGAATATATATTGGATATATCTACATCTACGTAATTACTTTTGGCAGGAGCCGAATCGTGCCCAGACGCAGCCATCAAGAAGCTAGTTGTTGGGAGATTTATACGTACGTGATTACGTACCTTTGCATCAACCAACATCAAGCAAGCTGCGACAAAATTGATTGGCTTGCATGTTATCTGGTCGGAGCTGAGCGTCTTCAAAGCCTTCAAGCAAGACTGGTCTAGCCGACCAGCGAGCCGCATCGAGCCACGTCGAGCCGCTGAGCGAGCCGCGTCGAGCCATCAAACGATCCACATCGGGCCATACGAGCAGACGTCGCAAACAAAACCGATCTACAGTGCCACGCGTGTATACGGGAATAAATTCCTTGCTGCTTACGCACGGATTTCATCGGCATGATATCAACAATGACTGCGACAACTAGGACCCTCGTCTGTATCCTTCGGTGAACTGCCATGTTGCAGCGGCGCCTTTCCTTGCCGACTCTGCCTCAACCGAGTTCGACTCCGACCCCGGAGCAGTGGCCGTGGCTGAGTAGGCTGCAGGACTCAACCCAAGACAAAGGCTTGCGAGATTCCCCGCCGTCACGGACTAGCGCCGTGCACCCGGCTCGAAGCGTCGAGTCCCAGGTTTCAACGACGCGCTGATTCTACCATGTCCCGAGCAGCTCCACCGAGCTCCGACCACCAGACCACATCGCAATGATGATCGCCGTGAAGAACGGCGCTACGATAACCGTGACCACGGTCATGACGACAGATCAAAAAGCTCGAGGACTGGACAACTTCATCGCCACCGATCAGATTTCTATCCAAAGATAAGTACACTTCTAATATATATATTTAATATAATTTTCATTACGACGTTTCTCCACAACGTCCTCGTCATGATTATTCTTCCAATAACGTTTGTCCATGTATACCATCCTAAATATAACATACATCTATACTGAATGCAAATCCTCGACCAGTCATGTTGACGCTCAAACGCCTCCAGAGACGGCCCTGTCTCCGGCTTCTCCCTACACGTGCACGAGCGTCTGCCCTCTGCGTTATGGGTGGTCGGCAGCGGCTCCTTAGCGATGCTTTGTTCTTCCTACACGTGCACGGGTTCCACGCCCCGCGTTATGGTTAACAAGCTAACTAGGGCTGGAGACTCAGCTATATACTAACTGGTCGGACGGTTTATATTAAGTATAAACACAAACTTCATATTAACACTGATGTTTACAAAGCACCAACTGCTTTATCACATCATGCTCATTTGCAAATGACTGCTGAGCGTTGTTTCTTCACCGCTGATTTTTTCTCCATAATTTATTATTTTATACATCATGTACTACTATTCTACATATTTATATTGCAGGAATTTCGAGCTATGCTCGGGGACTTTCTCGACCACTCTCCGACCACGGCTCGGGGACTTCGTCGCTCGCTCCTCGACCTGTGCTCGGGGACTGCCTCGACCACTCTCCGACCACGGCTCGGGGACTTCGTCGCTCGCTCCTCGACATGTCCTCGGGGACTGCCTGCCTCGATCACTCTCCGACCACGGCTCGGGGACTTCGTCGTTCGCTCCTCGACCTGTGCTCGGGGACTGCCTCGACCACTCTCCGACCACGGCTCGGGGACTTCGTTGCTCGCTCCTCGACATGTGCTCGGGGACTACCTCGACCACTCTCCGACCATGGCTTGGGGACTTCGTCGCTCGCTCCTCGACCTGTGCTCCGACCACTCTCCGACCACGGCTCGGGGACTTCGTCGCTCGCTCCTCGACCTGTGCTCCGACCACTCTCCGACCACGGCTCTAGGACTTTGCGTCTCGCTCCTCGACCTGTGCTCGGGGACTGCCTCGACCACTCTCCGACCATGGCTCGGGGACTTTGCATCTCGACTACATGTGATTGGCAACTCGCATACAGTTGGGATATTTTTTCTCACTTAGACCTTGCTACAAGGCTCATACCTCGCCTTCCAGCAAGCTCGGGGACTACATCGGTACGATGCACCTGCCGGTGCATCTCGTATCGCCTGTACGATGATTGGATTCTCAACTTAACTGGGAATTCTTTTTAGACCCTGGCACCACGTGCCTACGTCACCTACTACCAGGCTCGGGGACTAAGTGGGCACACTTCACCTTGCGGTGAATGTGTTTGTTTTTCGACCTCTACGCCTCTGATGATCTAGGACGCTACGCTTCAAGACGCACTTACATTTCTTTTCAGAAATACAAGTGGGCACACTTCCCAGGACAGAAATCTTTTTCTTTCTTCTTAAGAGCACCATACATTCTTCAGACAACCTCCTTCTCCGGCGACAACGGTGGTCGGAAATGTCAAGAACTCAAGCCTCACTGTTCGGAGAAGGTTGAAACAGCGTGTCGCATCAGAATACATGGCGCTCGGGGACTAGCTGTGGGGGATATACCCCCGGGTACCACAAGATGGTACATGGGCCGCACCATCCGAGGTGGCCCAGCCCGTAAGATCAAGGCGTACACATCAAGATTACAAGTTGTACTAGATATTGTAATAGTACCAAATTGGATACTTTACTTGTAACCTTGTCTCTTCGGAGTATATAAGGAGAGACAAGGGTCCCCTAAAGGACAGGTTAATCTGTATATATCCCAATACAATACACCAAAGACACAGGACGTAGGGTATTACGTCGATCAGACGGCCCGAACCTGTCTAAATCGCTGTCTCTGCGCCTTGTGTCACCATCTGGTTCCTGATCACACGCATCCTACCAATAATCTACCACCACGGGCACCCCCCTTGGTGGACTGCCGACCATATTTTGTCGACAGGACCTCATAATCATCATGGCGGCTTACAACAACAACAACATCCTTATGGTACCTTATGAAGACCTACCTGATGGAGATAAAGATGTCATCAGCAAAGCTATTAAAGAATTTTAGAACAAGTGTTTATTGTCCTACACCAAGACACGTGACAATACAATTGTTCAGAAATATCCACTACCACGAGTTCTGTTGCACGGGCAAATAGATGCAGATGAAGCTAAAGATAGATGTTTCTTCGTGGAAGCTGTAAACAAATCTGTTCATGATGCCATATCGAACCATAATGAAGTTTTCTTGAACACGTTCCACAACACCATGAAAGAGGTGTTTCATGGTTTTTTGGTTGATCATGTTGGGCCGACTTATTACAATATTCCACATCCGTCGACTCAGGGGACTAATCAAGCTGGTACTAGCCATCAAAAAGCAGCACCAGCTGGTAATGATGATGTCCAGGTAGTTCAGAGTTCATCTAAGCAAGTTCAAGGTGCTACTACGAATCAGATACAGTATGATCCTAGATCATCGGTGCAGCATGTGCAATAGCCGATAGGGCAAGGTCAGAACTAGATGGTTAATTTTGGCACACCAGGCCACATATCATTGTCGGCACAAAAAATAGTGCCATTAGTTCAAAGGATTCATAGAGATATAGATCCTAACATTTACAACTAGAGACTTCAAGGAGCAAACCTGTAGAGGACCTAGCAGATGGAGATTCCATAAGGGTATCGTTATGGCATAGATTACCACACCCTTCACATGATTCTAAATCCAGGGTATTAAGGTACTCAAAATTTTAATCCACAGATGGGTCAGCAATTGTAGAGAGATTCAAATTCAAATGCTGATGAGTTGTTGCTGAGAGTGACAGAGATGATAAAGAATTAGTTCAGTTTAAAGCCAAAAGGGCAGACCTTCTCGTACAAACACCCATATCTAGAATGGTATGATTTGGTCGCTCTTCCTAAATTACAGGCTCCCAGAGTTTGCTGAGTTCATTGTCCAAGACAGCACAAGCATAATTGAACATGTCAGTCGGTATCTTACATAGTTAGGTGAAGCATCCATCAAAGAGGCACATCGAGTTTGTTTCTTCTCCTTGTCCCTATCAGGGCTAGCCTTCATGTGGTTTTCATCACTACCAATTAACTCCATTACCAATTGGGCTAACCTAGAGAAGAAGTTTCACACATATTTTTATACTGGGACTAGAGAAAAGAAGATTACTGATTTGACAACTATAAGGCAGAGAACTAATGAATCGGACACCGAGTTTCTTTAGAGATTTTGAGAAACCAGAAATCTATACTTCTGATTAAACTTGACTGATGATCAACTAGCTGCTTTGGCTGTTCAAGGAATGTTGCCAACATGGAGTGAAAAGCTGCTCGGACAAGAATTTGACAACTTGGGTCAATTGGCTCAACGAGTGGCAGCATTCAATAGCCAATTCCAGAATATGCACAGAGATACCTGATTCTAGAAAAGTACCACAATGGTCGAAGCCTATAACCCATATCCTATCGATGACGACTATGAGGACGACGAAGAAGAAGAGGTTGTTGCGGCCAAGTGGAATTGGGGTAAGAAGACAGTAATGGTGCCAAATCCTTAGGGAAGAGGAATCGAAGAGAGCTATGACTTTGACGTCACAAAATTAGATAAGCTCTTCGATTTCTTGCTCGAAAAAGGACAGATCAAGTTACCCAACAGTCATGTTATGTTGCCTCCTGATTAGTTAAAGAATAAGAAGTTCTATAAGTTTCATAATGCTACATCTCATTCTACTAATGAATGCAAAGTTTTCCTACAGCATATATAGAGGGCTATTCATCAAGGAAGACTCAAATTCGATACGCCTCGGAAGATGAAGGTTGATGATAATCCTTTCCTAGGAGATCAAAACATGGTCGTTGCTAGGCTGCTCAAGGGGAAGACTAAAGTCCTAACATCAGTTAGGTCAAGAGAAACTAGAATAGTCGATCCCAAGATGCAAATATCGGCTAATGAATATAGAAAGATTAGAAGGCGTCGTGATGAGCAAAAGAGCCGATATGAGTAGGGAGAAACATCAAAGGATGGGGCGACAAGGCCGCGTATCATGTCTTGGATTTTGTTGAATAAATGGCAGCGATAGAAGGAAAATGATTATCAGCGTTGGTTAGAAGAGTAAGAATACCAGCGTCAACAGGAAAAAGAAAGGTATGAAAGAAAACAAGTCAAATCACATTGGAATTGTCCTTTCTTTAGACATTGCTGGAACGAAGGTTTGAAATTGCCTACTAGAAATAACTGTCCAGAGTGCAGCGAACAATATTGGGAGTTTAGGCAATCTCAAGTCAACCGCCGGTCTATCCATGCTCAAGATGTGTATCATCATAATAACATGGATCGGCACTTAAAAAATAGAAGCGTTCATGATCGGCTTGGAAAATGAGTTGTTGATCAAAACTGGGTTGATTATGAAAAAGAAAGTAATGAAGGAGAATATGTTTGGTAGGAAGGCCAATGGTGTCCAGGAGGTCTAACAAGAAGCTAGAAAAGAAGAGTGCAACAGCTAAGGAACAGAGAACTAGAACAAGCTCAAGCATCTGGTAGACCTCAAGTGTGGTGTGCTAAGCAAACAGCCGATAAAAGGCACCCATCGGCTAATATTCAAATGGCTTTTCTATTGCCATCAGAATTCAAAGCTCTAGTGGATCAATAAGTTTATTTAGATTTTGATGAATCAGAGTATGAAGAAATAGTTGCCAGGTTGACAGTTATATAGCAGGCTATATTCGATAAGCTAGTCAAGCATCGGCACTTAAAAGCTTTATACGTAAAAGGTTTTGTTGATGGGAAGCCGATGAGCAAGATGTTGGTGGATGGATGAGCTTCTGTCAATCTTATGCCTTACACTACTTTTTGTAAACTTGGTAAAGGACTAGGAGTTTTGATTGAGACTGACATGATGCTTAAGGATTTTGGAGGTAATGCATCTAAGACCCGAGGGGCAATGAACGTTGAACTGATAATCGGGAGTAAGACTCTGCTCACACATTCTTCGTCATCAATGGAAAAGATTCATACAGTTTACTCCTTGGTCATGATTGGATTCATGCAAACTGTTGTGTGCCATCAACTATGCATCAGTGTCTGATTCAATGGCATGGAGATGATGTCAAGTTGGTTCGCGCTGATGAATCTATGAGTATCGCAATAGCTGATCTAGTATTTTGGGAGCTAGAGGACTTTGAGCGCTTTTCTGGCAAGTTATGGGAAGGAGGCTTCATTAGAATCAATAATGAAAGTCAACAACCGATCCAAGCAGTCAGCTTTTAAAATTTGTTTTAATGGATAATCCAATAGATGGTATAGATGGCAAACTAGGACATGGCTTCACGTCGCCGATGAATTAAAAGAGGTAGATATTGTTTCTGGAGATAGGCCTAGGCCAACATATGTAAGTGCCAAGTTGTATCCTGAGTATAAGCGAGAGTTAGTCGATTTATTAAAGGAATTTAAAGACTGTTTTGCTTGGGAATACTATGAGATGCCTGGTCTAGACCGATCGATTGTTGAACATCAATTTCCAATCAAACCTGGATATTGGTCGTTTAAACAAGCTCTGAGGAGATTCAACCCAAACGTACTTGATGATATTAAAAAGGAGACTACAAGGTTACTGGAAGCAAAGTTTATCTGATCGTGTCAATATGCAGAGTGGATATCGAACATTGTTCCTGTGTACAAGAAGAATGGGAAGTTAAGAGTTTGCATCGATTTTAGATATCTGAACAAGGCCACACCCATAGATGGTTATCCAATGCCAATAGCCGATATGTTGGTAGACGCAGCAGCCAGGCACAAGGTTATTAGCTTCATGGACGACAATGCAGGATATAACCAAATTTTCATGGCTAAGTAAGACATAGCAAAGACTGCTTTCAGGTGCCCTGGCACAATCGGTTTATTTGAGTAGGCTATGATGACCTTTGGTCAAGAATGCCGGTGCAACTTATCAGAGGACAATAAATTATATTTTTCATAAGTTGATTGGTAGGATTGTTGAAATCTACATTGATGACGTGATGATAAAATCCAAGGGGTACAAGGAGCATCTAGCTAATTTGCGGGTGACTCTGGAATGCACAAGAAAACATGGTCTAAAGATGAATCCTAATAAGTGTGCCTTTGGAGTATCAGCTAGACAATTCTTGGGTTTCATGATCCACAAGAGAGGAATTGAAGTTGGTCAAAAAAGCATAAAATCAATTGATGAGGTAGTGCCCCTAACTACTAAAATAGAGTTACAATCTTTGCTTGGCAAAATTAATTTTATCAAGAGGTTTATTTCAAATTTGTTGGAGAGAGTTCTGTCATTTTCTCCCTTATTGAAGTTGAAAAATGATCAATAATTTAAATGGGATGATGTACAACAAAAGACGTTTGAGGACATAAAAGAATATATGAAATGTCCGCCCATGCTGGTCCCTCCTCAGCAAGGTAAGCCTTTTAAGTTGTACATATCGGCTGATAACCAGACAATTGGATCGGCCCTGATGCAAGAGTTCAAAGGGAAAGAGCAAGTTATTTTCTATCTCAGTAGGAGGCTTCTAGATCCAGAGATAAGATATTCTCCCATCGAGAAGTTATGCTTATGCTTATATTTCTCTTGCACTAAGTTATGACATTACTTATTGTCGGCTGAGTGTATAGTTGTCTCCAAGACTGATGTGATCAAGCACATGCTATCAGTGCCAATATTAAATGGAAGAATGGGAAAGTGGATTCTTGCGTTGTCAGAATTTGACTTAAGGTATGAATCGGCTAAAGCAGTCAAAGGGCAAGTAATAACCAATTCTATCACCCAACATCATAAGCCAATTGTTGGCTATGTGGAGCCAGTACCCTAGATGTTGTTCTTTGATGGGTCATCATGCAAGCAAGGTGGTGGCATTGGTATTGTTATTATTTCACCTCGGGGGGTAAGTTTTGAGTTTGCTCTTCCAACTGAACCAATGATTATCAACAACCAAGCAGAATATGAGGCTATTCTTAAGGGGCTTCAACTTCCTCATGAAGTAAAGGCCGAGGCAATTGAAGTATTTGGTAATTCACAGTTAATTATTAATCAGTTGATCAGCCTATATGAGTGCAAAGAAGATACTCTAAGGGGATATTATGATGAGTGCCAAAGGTTGCTCAAGGAATTTCCTCATGTCTCTTTTCAACATATTCTGAGAGCACAGAATTAAGAGGCTAATTGTTTAGCTCAAAGTGTGTCAGGTTATCGAGTGTTCCAAGAAGTCTTGAGTAGTGAAACCTTGAATAATGATTGTAGAGTTGAAATAGCCAATTACATTAGGAATCCATCATAGAAAGTTACTAGAAAGCTAAGATATAAATCAACTAAGTATGTTTTACTAGATGATTAGCTATATTACAAAATAGTCAATGGGGTGTTGCTCAAATGCTTAAATCAAGAAGAAGCTAAGGTGTTGATGGGTGAGGTGCATGAAGGGATATGTGGAGCTCATCAATCAACTTATAAGATGAAATGGATATTCGTAGAACTGGATATTTTTGGCCAACAATATTGGAAGACTATTTTGAATATTATAAGGGGTGCCAGGACTATCAATATTTTGGTAATGTCCAGAAATCGCCTGCATCGGCTATGAATCCAATAATCAAACCATGGCCGTTTCAAGGCTAGGGAATTGATTTAATTGGTCAGATTTTTCCGCCCTCAAGTAAAGGGCATAAGTTCATATTGGTAGCAACAGATTACTTCTCTAAGTGGGTTGAGGCAATTCCTTGGAAGACGGTAACCTCAAAGAACATGGTTGATTTTGTCAAGGAGCATATTGTCTATCGTTTTAGGATTCCTCAAACTATCACTACCGATCAAGGGACAATGTTCACATCAGAAGAGTTCGAAGATTTTGCTGCTAGTATGGGAATTAAGCTACTAAATTCTTCTCCTTACTATGCTCAGGCTAATGGCTAGGCAGAGACATCCAATCAGATTATGATTAAGCTAATCAAGAAAAAGATTGAGGAGCAGCCAAGGAAGTGGCATTTAATGCTTAATGAGGCATTGTGGGCATATAGGATGGCCTGTCATGGATCGATTAAAACATCTCCTTATGAAATTGTGTATGGTCATAATGTAGTCCTTCCTTGGGAAATTTAAACTGGATCAAGGCGTGTCACATTGCAAAATGATTTGTCAACCGAAGTCTACAAGAATCTTATGATAGACGACTTAAAGGACTTGAGTTGCCATCGGCTGCATGCTCTTGAGAATATCAAAGCTAATAAACTGAGGATTGTGAAATATTACAACAAAAAGGTCAAGATCAAGCAATTTTCTAAAGGAGACTTAGTCTGAAAAGTAAAATTGCCGATCGGGTCAAACGATAGTGAGTTCGGCAAATGGTCGCCAAATTAGGAAGGACCTTATCGGATTAAATGTTGTGCGCCTAGCAATGCTTATGTTCTAGAAACACTAGGAGAAGAAGAAGAGTTTGGCAGAGCAATCAATGGAAAATATCCAAAAAAATATTACCCTAGCGTTTGGATTAATACTTGACAGCAGATTAGTTCGATCATCGGTTCTAATAGCCGATACCAGAAGGGTATTGCCTCTAGTTCAAAAATAAACCCAAAGGGGTAAAAGCCGGTACGATAAGTATCGCCTAGAAAGCAAGGACAAACGTAGATTGGAACATGGAGTATAAGGGCAAGAAATTAGTTAAAATGAAGAAATTGTTTGTCAACATTCTCCTATTACGAACTAAAGGCCGGGGAACACTTTATTTACTTTGTCCTCAGCCTGGGTAGTACGAGCCATGGAGTTGGCAGCATCAGAGAAATCCTCAATTAGGCGCTCATGATCCCTAGGGTGTGCCGTGGCTGGAAAACCATGGGGAAGAAGCCAAAGCTCTTGGCCAGAACGGGCTTACGCAGCAGCCAACGCCATGGCAGCACCATGACAAACGCCATGAAGGGTGACCTCCCTAACACGGTTTAGGATGTCATGCAAGCGAACCACCAAAACGGCACCTCTGGCATTGACGAATCCCGCTGCGTACTCCGCAGCTGATCAGAGGCTTTCTAGCTGAGCCGATAGATCTAAAAGATTTAAGGGAGGGATGATCAAGATCTTGAAGACAAAATTAAGAAAAGACAGAAAGTTGTGGTAGGCATCTCACCCATGATTCTGCCCTCGGCCTTGGCCAACCTATCCTCCACCGGGTTGGCCTCGGAAGGCGATTGCCATCGAACCATGGCCAGAGCTGACTTTGCGAGGGAGAGGCAGTCGCTGAGATTCTGGCTAGCTCAATTGATGGAGGCGAGCAGATCATCGTTGTCGATCCACCACCTTAGATAGCAGGGGAGCTGGCGGCGAGCTGTTGACGAGGATGATCCCGAAGGCTAAGTGGAGTTGGCCCTATGCTCTAGGATAGTGGGGGCATCCCAAGTTGCACCCTCCTGATGACGAAGGCGCTAGCATGATGACGTAGATCCATTGAGAGCCTCCTCAGCAGACCTCTTGCTGTTCTCCATGATCTTAAACCTATGGGAAAGTAGAAATCGCACCAAAGACACAAAAGGTTTGAGACGAAGCAGGTTGTTTTCGATCCACGGCCGTGGCCCGTATATATAGCCTGGGAAGGTGAGAGGATAGACTTCACCAGGGTTATGGAATTAAAGTCAGATATGGAAATAGATCGACACTCAAGAGATTCAGGGGACGGATCACGATAAGATAACAGATTCGTACTTATTGCTTCCCATAATCACAAAATATCATGGGATGGATGCAAAATGTTTACATTGACCAGCAATCAACCCACCAAGGCTTCTTTGGATTGAAGTGAGTCCAGATCCCCACAAGGCTAAAGGCCATTATGAACTGAGTCACATCGGTCTGTTGATAAAATTGCATTAGGAGAAAGGGAAAGGCTGCCTACTTAAAAGATGCCTAACCGATTTCTCAGTGACTGGGAAACAATGGGAAAGAAAGCCGCCTAGTAAAAGATGCCCATTTCTTGGTAGCTGGGAAACTATGGGAAATAAATCTATGGTTTTCCCGATGGGCATTTGATGAAACGAACAAGGGGAAGGTGTCCACACATTTTAGCCCATGCAAACACTAGAATAGCTATGCAATCATGGAGAGAAGACTCAGGTGATATCACAAGAATTCTTCTAACCATAGTAGCTGATCCTCTTGCTCGACAAGGTGCTAAGATGAGCGACACAATCACCCTATGCACAAGAATTCTTCTAACCACTCAAGATCCTCATAGCAAGGAATTAAACCATGGAGGGTCCGACGGAGCCAGAGGCACTCGAGAAAAGCAGACAGAAAAGAAACATAACTGAGTTGTTGAATTGCTCTCACCAGAGTCGGATAGACATTTTATAGTCGGCCTGAAAGATGGATCCAAGCGCCCGTGAAGCAATGATGCTCTCATAAAGTTTTGAAGCATGGACTCATAAACTAGCAAAGATGGTGACAGATAGTAGACCATAGATCAAGATTCTCTACCCATGACCACGGACCTATCGGGGGTACAGGCATGATAATTTTGGAATAAAATTACTTTTATCCCAAAATTGGGGCCATGTGTTTACACCAAAATTTGGGAAGAAGAATTGCAGGAACTCAAAAGCTCCCAAGATCATGCCATCGAGGAATCGATTGCATAAAGGTTGGTATCAGCTGATTCGAATGCAGTACTAGAATCAGCTCTCTTCAGATAGTGTTAGCAGATAACGATAAAAGTTGTGGTTGGCATCAGGAAAAAACATGTTGGACTCTACAAAAAGGGAAAGATTAGGGTCCAAGTTATCTAAAATTAGGAATGTTTTCTCTTATGCCAAAGATTGTATTGAGTCATGCTTAAGTAGGATTCATGCGTAGGTTCTGGGTATAAATATTGGACCTCGGCTATTGTAAAGGACACACAATCAATCAAATACAATTTACTTACATTTTTGGCTCCGCCCACCTCTTAGGAGTAGGAGTAGATTAGATCTCGGTGAGTTCTTCAGCGAGCAGGGCTGCATCGGTCTGGTCGACCTTTGGCTTATCTGTAAGTACCGTCATGGCTTATACTTCTATTCGTACGGCTGCATCGATCTGGTCGACCTCCACTGCGACTCTAGTATAAGCTAGTTATCGACTCTTGTCTAGTTCAAGTATGGCTTCATCGATCCGGTCGACCTCCACAGCTCAAACTAGATTAAGGTCAAGTTATTGGCTCTACCTAAGAGTGACAATCTTTGGTAGATTCATTAAGTTCTCGATCTTGCTGATGTTCTTATCGTCATTAGTTTGCAGCAACATCAACCTGCCCGGTTGAGATCAATTTAGATCGGCCTCATATCCTTTGGGTTCGTCGTTTGCTTTGTCACAACATGATACTTCTTACAATGAATGATGGGTTATGTCTTATCGGCTGTTCTATTTCGATCTTGATTGTGCATAGTACACGATTAAGGCACGTTTGATCTTAGAGAGGTTTGCTGGTTAGTTAAATTTGGTCTACGGTTCACTATTATGGCTGTTGAAAGGTCCTAATGGCTAGAGGGGGGGTGAATAGCCTATTAAAAATTTCTACAACAACACTTAATAAACCTGTTAGCTAATTATGAGGCGAAGCAAGTGTTGCGCTAGCCTACTAAAATTATAAGCCACCTACCACAATTCTAGTTTATATCCACACAACAGCTATGTCACTACACTAAGTTAGTGTGCTCTCAAAGGCTAACTAAAGAGACACACTAAGCAAACTAACAAGCTCTCACAACTAGCTTCACTAAAGAGCTTGACAACTAGTTTGCGGTAATATAAAGAGAGTGAGCAATTTGTTTATACCACCGTGTCGAGGAGTGAACCAATCAATCACAAGAATGAATACCAATGAAGACCAATAACTTCGGAATCAAATGATGAACACAATGATTTTTTACCGAGGTTCACTTGCTTGCCGGCAAGGTAGTCCTCGTTGTGGCGATTCACTCACTTGGAGGTTCACGCACTAATTGGCATCACATGCCAAACCCTCAATAGGGTGCCACACAACCAACACGAGATGACAATCACACAAGCCATGAGCAATTCACTAGAGTGCCTTTTGGCTCTTCGCCGGGGAAAGGTCAAGAACCCCTCACAATCACCACGATCGAAGTCGGAGACAATCACCAACCTCCGCTCGATGATCCTCGCTGCTCCAAGCCATCTAGGTGGCGGCAACCACCAAGAGTAACAAGTGAATCCCGAAGTGAAACACAAACACCAAGTGCCTTTAGATGCAAACACTCAAGCAATGCATTTGGATTCTCTCCCAATCTCACAAAGATGATGAATCAATGATGGAGATGAGTGGGAGGGCTTTGGCTAAGCTCACAAGGTTGCTATGTCAATGCAAATGGCTAAGAGAGTGAGCTAGAGCTAGCTAAGGGGCTTAAATAGAAGCCCCCACAAAATAGAGCCGTTGGCTCCCTTCACTGGGCACTACTCGGGATGATCGGACGCTCTGGTCATATCGACCGGACACAGGACCCTAGCTTCTAGTCGCCTGATGCTTGCCATGTGTCATTGGCTTCAAACGTTGATCGCCCAATCTCAACGGTCATCAGTAAATTTAAGTAGTGACCGGACGCGCTGCTCAAAGCGACCGAACATAGGATCCCAGCGTTCGGTCGATTCCAGTAAGGTTCCATTTGCGAAAATTCACGACCGAACACATCCGGTCACTCAACATCTCTTCTGTGCACTGCCACGTCAGTGGGATCGGACGCACCCACTCAGCGTCCAGTCACCAAGTGACCCAGCATCTGGTCGAAGATCGACGTCAGCGTCTTCACTGCTTCCACTGACCGGATACGCTGGTCCAGTTGAGACCAGCGTCTGGTCCACTCTGTGAAACCCTGTCTTTTCTGTACAGGGCGCCGGTGGCACCATCGGACTATTTGCACTCTACGGGCGGACACTCCACTAGTGAAGTTTCTAACTCTTGCTCAAATGTGCCAACCACCAAGTGTATCACCTTGTGCACATGTGTGTTAGCATATTCTTACAAACATTTTCAAGGGTGTTAGCATTCCACTAGATCCTAAATGCATATGCAATGAGTTGGAGTATCTAGAGGCACTTTGATAACTGCATTTCGATATGAGTTTCACTCCTCTTAATAGTACGTCTATCAAACCTAAATGTGATCACACTCGCTAAGTGTCTTGATCACTAAAACAAAATGGCTCCTACCATTTATACCTTTGCCTTGAGCCTTTAGTTTCTCTTTCTTCTTTTCCAAGTTTAAGCACTTGATCATCACCATGGCAACACCATTATCATGTTATGATCTTTATTTGCTTCACCACTTGGAGTAGTGCTACCTATCTTATAATCACTTTGATAAACTAGGTTAGCACTTAGGGTTTTATCAATTCACCAAAACTAAACTAGAGCTTTCCGCTATAATGATCTGGTCAATCCCCACTGATAACACTGTAGATTGGAGGATACTAGTTAGTAGATCTGTTCTTGATTAGGCATGACCTTAACTGTTTGCTATGCCTGCATCGGCTAAATAGCTGATCGCTTGTGCGTTAACGCCTACATCATGTTTGCATGATTCTGTTAAATGTGAATAGATCTGTTTACTTTAAAGGTTTGATGTGTTGTCTTTTTCACAGCTGCATCGATCTGGTCGAACCCCACTGTTAGAGATAACAAGTTAGGTCTGACAAGTCCATATGTTTGTCCATGTGAAATAGTCGATTATTCACACGCTGTAGTTCTCTTCACCTGAATCGACTATTTTAGCCGATTTATCCGAGCCTTCACGTATAACATGTCTTTCGAAAAGCCTATCAAAGTATAGACGGTTTTACGGATTCTTCAGTTTTAGTTTGTTATTATCATCATAGCTGCCATCGATCTGGTCGAACCTCACTATTGATAGTAACAGATTAGATTTAGAGCGTCTGTAGATCCGTTTGTATTAGATAGTCGATTTGTTCACGTGTTATATCCTTTCTCGTTAGATTCATCGGCTCAATGATTCATACTGGTAATATCCACCTAGCTGATGATCTCATTTCCACATACATGTACTATACCTATCAACATAAAATCAATCGCTACCCGCGAGCTCTATAGTCTGTAACAGCCGATTTATGTGCGTATCGGCTATTTAATTGTTCTTCTCGTATGGCTGCTCCCGAAGCATCACACTTGGAACTGTCTGGGCACAGACCGACATGTTTCACCTTAAATTACTGATAAACTTTCTCTCCTTGTCAATTGCAGGGTCCAATTGACTGGCACGTCTCGGGAGGAATACGTAGGATTGATTATCCCTGCGTTGAAGCTAGGCGGATCTCCAGCTCCATCGAGCATACCCTTTCGGCTTGCTCGTGTGTCGACGCGTTTTCGTGCCGACACATTGAAATGTAGCAAGTGCATTTGTAAGACCAAAATGCATGACCTTGAATTGGTAATGGCCATGGTGGGTCTTACATGTTTTTTTGTGTTCATCCTCTGGGTGCATCCTAACCTAATGATACCCTAACCTCATATCTAGCTTGGTAAACCACTGTGCTCCAGCTAACTCATCCAGTATTTCCTCTATTACAGGCATAGGAAATCTGTTCTTGATTGACATATCATTTAGTTTTCTATAATCTACACAAAATCTTCATGATCCATCTTTCTTTTTAACCAACAAGACTCGTGATGCAAAAGGGCTATGGCTATGAGCTATTAGACTAGCTTGTAACAGTTCTTGAACTTGTCTCTTTATCTCAGTTTTATGGTTGGGAGAATAATGATAGGGTTTGGAGTTAATTGGAATGGCTCCAGGCACTAGAGGTATAGTATGGTCATATACTCTTTGTGGAGGTAAAACTTTGGGATCTCGGAAGACATCAACATAGGCTACAAGGAGATCTTGGATGGGTTGTGGTGGTGTTGATGGATGTTGCAATGATGTGTTTATAGAATCATGCAGTTGATCAACCAAGACATAAGCCCAAACATCATTGCCTTTAGCAGAGTTGTATACCTTTGTTGCTGATATGGAATGCAGTTGTAGAGGTGGGTCTTGTAGGCCCTGGAGATTTACTAGTTTGCTTTGCTCAGAGAATTCCAAAGTTTTTTGTTCCCAGTCACACTGCATGGGGCTATGGGCTTGTAACCAATCAAACCTCAAGATTGCATCATATGGGTGCATATCTAGCACCACCATATCTGTGCATAGGGTATGGCCTTGACTATACCACTGTAGGTTTGAGATTCTCCTATCTGTTACTAGAGAGTCACCATTGGCCAATTTCACTGTTCTATGTGGCATTTTCTCTGTTGGCAGTTGAGCAATATCCACAAAGTGTGAGCTAATAAAACTATGGGAGCTTCCACTGTCCAACAAAACTAGCATAACTTTGTCCTTGACTCTTGATTTAAGTTTGATGCAATTTTCATTTTCCTGACTAGAAAGTGCATTGAGGGAAAGTTGGCAGAATTCTTCATGTAATGCATCTTCAGCTTCTAACTCATTCAGAGTATCATCAGAGAGCTCCCTATCAAGATCATTGAGTACCAATGCATTTGCTTGAGGCTTGTTTCTTTTAGTGCAAACTTCTAAGTGCCCTGACACAAACTTTTCACCACAACTGAAACATAGGCCATTGGCCTTTCTGTAATCTCTGAGTTGCCTGTCTCTCCACAATGAAGTTTGTGGAACTGTGGTCTTGTTCTCCATCTTGGGTGGGTGGTACTATCTATTCTGAGCTATTCCTCTATTGTATTTGTCATTGGCTCTTTCTAGCATGCCTCGCTGTATTCTTGCTAATGTAGCTGCTCTAGTGATTGTTGTTGGTAAATGAAGTTCTACCATATTCCTGATTTCCTCCTTTAGACCCATGGTGTACTTTGGTGTGAAAAACAAGTCATCATAATGAGGATTATGCATAATGATAGTGAACTGCAAGGCTTGAAATATGGTTGTATATTCTTCCACTGTAGTGGTCTGTTTCAACTCCAACAGTGCATTCATGGCAGCTCTTAAGTAATCAGCTCCAAATTCTTCTTCTACAGCTTCACAGAATTAAGCCCAAGTGCCCAAAGTATGTGTCTGCTTGTAAGCTTGATACCACTTGGCTGCATTTTCCTTGAAATGCAGAGTGGCTGCTGTGATCCACATGCCTTCAGGTAAACTGTAGAGCTCAAAGTAGCTTTTACAGTTGTCTTTCCATACTTTTGGATCAGTGCCATCAAAGATGGGAAATTGCATCTTGGGAATGTTCTGTCGAGTGAGGGAAGTCTTGTCACTAGTAGTTTTGCCACCTAAACTTTTGTGCCCAAAAGTATGAAGAGGTCTTTTGGTTTTGGATGATTCAGGCTTCTAACCATTCTTCAGCTCAGCAAAAACATTTTGGAAGTCAGGTTCTTCATCACAGAGGACTGAAACTGATTCATTGTCAACTTCCAGCTTGTTTTCATTCTTGAAGTGTTGTAGTGTCAATTGGGCCACAACCTGCCCATTAGCCTTCACTTGCTGAGCAATCATGTGCTGCTCTTGGGAGTATTGATCTATGGCAGCACCTCTGATGTCCAACTGTGTCTTGAGCTGTTGTTGCAACACCCAAGGTCATTCGTTTGAGTGAACAGTAGATCAAAATTGTCCATAACCTAGACCCATCTGGATTTTTCATCGTCAGCACTTCGAGACATTGTGTCCAACAAGATTTGGATTTGCTTTGAAGGCTTTGGAGGAGCCGTGATGACTGATGAAAAATAATAAGCACAACAGCAGGTACTAGCAACCGGTTTGGACAACTCCTCCCCGTTATCATGCCAAGTACTATCACCGCCGCCCAGGAGTGAGGCGAAACCGAGGGATTTTACACGAGAACAGAGCCTCGCAACCCAAGTTTACGGACACTCCCCCTACCAACACCACCGCACCGATTTGAACACATCCACTATGAAAATTTACACAGGAACAATTGCCCCGCAACCCTCGCTTGGTGTCCAAATGTGCAAGATGAAAGAGAAGGAGCAAAATTGATAGTGCTCACAGGGGTTCTCGCCACCGAACCAGAAGATGTCGATGTTGTCCCCCAGTCGTTTGTCGAGCCGAAGATGGAGCCGATCCGCGTCACCGGGTGGTGGTTTAGGGTTTGGTGGAGTGAGGAAGGAAGTGGATTGGGTTTTGGTGGTGGATTGGATGATGGCGCTCCAGATGAGTGACGCCTACGCCGCCGCTGACCCAGCTCAACCTAAGGAGGGACCTCTAGGATCTCAGCTCGAACACCACTGGGGCGTGAACCGAGATCGCCTACCGACCGGAATTATGAGCTGTAGATCAAAGCAAACGGATTCGGACGTACCGTGATAGAGTTGAGCGCCTTGTCGATAGTGGTTGGTGGAGGTGGTGGCGCCGAACCTATGGATCCGTCGTCGGGGATAGGCGGAGTTGGATAACTATCGGAGATGAAGAGCGGCGAGCGCCCAACACCCACGCCGAGGATTGGCGTCTCCGATACCACTTGTCACACCCGTGGCCGCTGTCTTGCCGCCGTCGATGTGAGCACGAGAAGGTGGGTACCGAACGAGGACGCCGGTGAGGCAAACCCCTCAGCCTTGGCGATTCTGTATTCCTGAATAGTCTGATGTCGGACCCGATACAGGATGCGGCACATATGTGCCTCACTTACAGTCACTGGCCACTAAGGCCCACATGTCATAGTCCAATACAGAAAACGTAAACATGAATGTAATAGGTAAATACGCCTCCTCCTGTATGCTCTATCCTTCATGCTGCGTCGCCGGGTGTGACATGCCGCGTCGCCTCCACCTAGGGATGAAAACGGATCGGATACGGACGGATATCACCGATATTACATTTGTTTTCATATTTTTGTCCGGATTCGAATACGGATAGTGTCAACTATGTCGGATATGATACGATTGGATATCGACATCATAAATATGTAATTTGAGTATTCGGATACGAATACGGTATCAGATGTTGGATATCCAGACTTGGATACGGACAGATCTCAACCTCTCTAAACGGATTCGATTTTGAATGCGGTCGGAAAATCCCTTATCTCTCTCCTCGTCGAGGCGCGCGGCCCTCGTGGCCGTCGTCACGTGTGCCTTCCTCCAGAAACTTCGTTTCCCATCGCCTCCTCCGCTCCCTCCGCCACCTCTGCGCTCTCTGCAGATCTCCTCCATGACTTCTCCACTCCGGCATGGAGCGCACGGCCCCGGCATCAGGGGCGACCTCCAGCACGACCCCATCCCGGCCCTCGGCGAGAGGGGGTCCTCCGGCGCAGCTCCAGGTGTCAGGGGATCAACGCCGCAGCAGATCCTCCAGCGTGGCCCCCGGCGAGGCAAAACGGATGGCCTCCGGGGCAAGGATGCTGCCAACGCCTTCGCCGCCAGGTGCAAACCGAGGTCCGGCATCTCCACGCCCTTATTTCTTTACGCTGGTAATTTCATATGTATTAATTGCAGTTGGCCAATTGCCTCTTGCGGACATATATTATGGGTATGATCCATTGCGGCCACTTTATTTTTAATTGCTTCATTTGTTATTCACTTTTGTACCAACAGGCTCCGTTGAGGCATACTCAACTACTCAAGTAACTTCAATCTCTTTGTGATTTTCCAGGGACCTAAATGTACAAATGATTCAGAGTCTCTGTCTATCAGGCTGAACCATTAACAAGTATGTCATGTACAAACATTGCAAGTAACCATACTGATCAGGGGCATGATCTTCAATACCTTGATTATTGTGTAAGCAGTAACTTTCAATACCATGCTTTGTTCTTGCAGCTCAAACCTTTTTATTTTTTTTGCAATTAAATGTATAGGTACACCATTATCATTTTGTATAGCTGCATTGTCAGGTTTGGTGTATGCCATCCTGGGTATTCATCGATTCTCCAGTTTGGGTGTTGCGACGATTCATATCAATTTTATATACCTGCACTGTCAAGTTTGTTGTATGCTATCATGACTGTCCATGCATTCCCAGTTTGGGTGCTGCGAAGATTCATATATGCAGCCAGCAGTTCAGTGCACTTGGGAATTCTTGTGTTTTTCTTTTCCAATTAGCCATTCACAAACAGACTTGAGATGAAAAGGTGCAAAAAAACTGATTCAGTTATTGTTAGGCTTCTTTGCCTCATAGTGCCTGTTTATGTTGATATGCTTACAATAGGTTCTTATATATAAGTTTGGAATGCTTAATTTCAGGAACAGCTGAAGGATCGACGCAAGATGTTGCTGAGGTTTCGTATGAAGTTTCAATAAAAGGAAGACCAAATGTTCTGCGACGATTCATATCGATTTTATATAGCTGCGCTGCCAATTTTGGTGTATGCTATCATGACTATCCACACATTCTCCAGTTTGGGTGCTGCGAAGATTCATATATGCATAACCAGCGGTTCAGTGCACTTGGGAATTCTTGTGTTTTTCTTTTCCAATTGCCCATTCACAAATGTTTACGAGGAGGTAAGAACTTTGATCATCAATTGAACCTACCTTTATTTTTCCACTCAGAATTTTGATCTGCTACAAGCCTCCAGTGCATACCTCAGTTAATATCATATTCCTGATCTTCCTATATATGTATCTATTTATCTATGTGCTATTGTTAATTACATATGGTTTTATTTTCTATTATTATTTATGCATTATATAGTGTATTACTTATTCACAAATGTCGATGATACATTACGACAAATTATGTAGCCAAACACACTTTTTCCTGCCTCCTAGATACTCTCAAAACTGTCGGTCCACAAATATTTCTTTTTATTTTTGGCCTCATACCAACAGTTTGTTCTGTCAATGGTTTACCATTTAATAATGTCAGTGTTGCTTGGCCACGACCGACCACGCATACGCTGCCAATGTGAGCATGTTCATTTGCTTTGTCGAAGTTACAGTGATGGATCCCATGCTTAAATGTTTAACGTCTACATTATTTACTGTCTGCAGAAGAGCTTATGAATATTGAGGTCAATGAATGTTCTATCGTTATGCTCATTTATGATTTTATCTTCTTCGCTAATTAGTCAAGGGAATGCAGGCAAGGTGGACTGTACATTTCGGCTGACCATACCATCTTGCTCTCCGAGATCGAGTATCCATGATCATGCACAGTACAGTATGCATACATAGTTTTTTTTGTTAAGATTACCAATGCTGTCCATTTATGTTAACATATAGATGCAGCCTACTTTGGTTTGGCCTAATTAACACTGTTTTCCTTATGTGGCATTACCTGCTGATGTGATTTCGGAGGTCTTTAATTCAAAGTTATACAGGTGCCGTGCTTAAAAAATGCAGCAGTTTATGTCTTCGACCACTACGTCCTTGGATAAAGGATATTATTTCTATTAACTGAGAACGTACTATGGCACTATCTCTACTCTTTGAACAAAACAAGAAATAAGATAATTATATATTGGCCTACATTTTTCATGTTATTTAATTACAGCTGACTTCTGTATTGTTTTTCCATATGATAAGTATCTATTCTCAGATGTTTTTTTTTTTTTTTTTTTTTTTTTTTTTTTTTTTTTTTTTGATGACCATACGAATGAGTTGCGTATGGCCAGTTTGAAGGCAGCGCTTTAGAACTTGTCTTTACTATTGGCCCGTCAAACATCAAATCAACTGAACGGCGGGCGCAGCGGAACACATCAGCTTTACTCTGTCGGATCTGTGTATTGTAGGCGTGTGTGCCTAAAATCCATCCCGCAGCGAAGCGCGGGGAACCAGCTAGTTATTAGGAACCATGTGGGCGAGTTCCTAGCGGCTGCTGCAGGCTCTGTTCATTACCTATCTAGCGCTCTCCATGTTGAAGCAATTGCTTGCTTGAAAGGCTCGAAGCTGGCTCCTGACCTCGGCATGAACCAGGTGATTGTCGAAACTGACGTACAGAACTTGGCATTGGCACTAAAGGCATGCTTGGTTGGATCCTAATTTTTGTTGAACCAAAATCATCAAACAAACGCACAGAATATACTCGATCTAAACTGGAGCGTCCGTTCCTAATCAAAGGGCTGAGATCCGTCGCCTGAAAAAACTAAAAAAATCAGACGTCTGATATATAGCAAAACCCTTTGGTTTATCATGATTTTGGTTGGACAAGAATTAGAAGCCAACCAAGCCTGCCCTAAAATCCAATGACTTTAATCCGAGCTAGGAGTCATCTTCAGAGAGATCAAGTCCAAAATAGCTTTTGATTTTAAGTGTTGTAACATCTCAAAATGTCATATATAGGTCTTGCAATCTTGTGGCCGACTGTTTTCGCTGCTTATGGTGTATCTTTAGGTGTTGATGACACTAGTTATTAGGAACCAAAATCATCTCACAAATTAGCCTCCATCTATATAATTTATTTTTTTAATTAGTCTATATTTAATACTTTTAATTAGCATATGAACATCATATGTGACTAAAGTTTAGTATCTAGTATCGGGCGATTTGCCTGATGGTTAATGTTAAATGGAATTAGGCTACGATAAAAAAAAGGATTAAGTCCACTTTTGGCCCCTCAACTATTGTGTCGATCTAATTTTAACTCTTAACTACAAAACCGTCTAGTACTGGTACCCCCACTGTTAAAACCGTTTACTTTTAGCACCTGGGCGTGGGTGAGGCTGTTTTGTTCAACGTAGAGCGGTTTTGACACGCAACCTTCATCTCAATGACATGTGGGGCTCACGCGTCATCGACTCAACCCCTCCTTCTCCGTCCTCACGGCCTCCGCCTGCCTGCTCCACTTCACTCCGGACCTCTGAGCGCCCGCAGCGCAGCCACACTACTACACAAACTTTACTGGAGGCGGGCGTTTTCGGTTTCCCGCGGCGGGCAAAGCCGTCCGCCGCGGCCTAGGGGCCACGGTAAATCGTGGCTTAACCGCGGCGGGCTCTTTAGGATGCCCGTCGCGGTTAATAGTTTAAAAAAACAAAAAAAACCCAGGAGCCCGTCGGCGAGCCCATTCTCGAGCCCACCGACGAGCCCGTTCCCAGCCCAATACCAGCGCCACCGCACCTCGCTGGATCCGCCGCCGGGGTCTCCTCGCCGTATCCGTCGCTGGAGAGGTCATCCTCGCCGGATCCGCGGCTAGGGAGGACGACCTCGCCGGATCTACGGCCAGGGAGCGCAGATCGACCGGATCCGCGGCCATGGACAAAGAGGAGGCCGGACCCGCGCCATGGACGATGAGGGCGCGGGATCCGCCGTGAGGCCATGGAGGAGGCTGTCGTCGTCGATCCGCCGCCGGGACGCCTCGATCCGCCGTCGGGAGCCTCGATCCGTCGCCTTGGTCGCCCTTGGACGAGGTCGTCGCCATCGCGCCCAGCTGTCGCGGCCCCGTGCACGCCATCGCCCGGCTGGCCGTAGCGCGCCGCCCGGTCGCACGCCGCTCGATCCACACGACTGGATCCGCCGCCGCCGTGGCTCGATCTGTCCCCCCCCCCCGAACGGATCCGCCGCCAAGGGGTCGCTGCGACCCGATCCATGCTTGGTGGCAAGGAAGAAGGTGGAGGGGCGCCGGATCCGGCCTTCCCCCACCGCTGGCGAGCCGGCCACGCCCGCGCCGCTCTCCGCCCCGGGCCTCCGCGCCTCCGGTCCACGCCAAGAGGCCGACCATGCCCGTGAGGCTACGCCTCCTCTCCGGAACGCCGCGCCTCCGGCCGACGAGGCTGAGCCGCCGCACCTTCGCGCCGAGAGGCCACCACAGTGGGCTCCACCACCCTGCCAAGAGGAGTGAGGGAGGGAAGAGAGAGTGAGAGGTGAGGAGGAGGGGAGACGGGAGTGGACGGAGAGGGGTGCGGTGAGATGGGAGGGAGAGGAGTGAGGGGAGGGTGAGCTCCACCACCGCGCAAGAGTCCTTCGGCTTCGCGGTCGTCTCGCGGCGAGTGGGTGAAACCCTAACACCTCCCTTTTATATGAAGCCCAGTAGATTGGCTGATTTGGGCTCAAAATTGGGCCAGCATTTTACGTGACGAGCCTTATAGGATGCCCGCCACGATAAATCGATTTACCGTGGCGAGCATCTTAAGACGTCCGCCACGGTAAATGCCCTATTTACCATAGCGGGCATCTTAAGATGCCCGCCACGGTAAATCGATTTACCGTGGCGGGCTAAAGTGCTCGCCATGGTAAATAAAAAATGCCCGCCGCGGTAAATCGTGGCATCTACCGCAGCGGGCAAAAATAGGTGACCGCCACGGAGTGCAAAAATGCAACGCTGCGCATAATCGTTTGTGTAGTAGTGCCACCAGTGTCGGCAGCAGGAGGCCGTCGCGCTCTGCCGCGCCCGCGCCGAACTGCTCGCCGCGGCCGTCCGCCAACGCTACGTGCTCGCCGTCCGCCACCGCCACCCCCCACCACCACCTGTTCCCACCTCACAATCCCACAACCCAAGAAAGCAGCAGCAACACCATCGTGCGGATCTGACCTCCAACACCATCCAAGGAACGATCCAGGCTCCAGAGCCGCTCCCAAGGCTAGAAGGAGGCAGGCAGCAGAAGAGGCAAGCCATGGCGGTGGACCTGATGTCCTGCGGCGGCGAGGCCGGGGCGTAAGAGCAGCTGGTGTTCCAGGACGCGGCCGCGGCGGGGCTACGCAGCCTGGAGCTGCTGGCTTCCTCGCTGTTGTCCCCGGGCGCCATAGGGCGGGCGGAGTCGCCGCAGCTCGGGCAGATCGCCGACCAGGCGGTGTCCCGGTTCCACCGCGTCATCAACCTGCTGGACCGCACGGGGCACACCCGGTTCTGCCGAGCGCCCGCTGCCACGCCGGAGAGAGAGAGAGAGAGAGAGAGAGAGAGAGAGAGAGAGAGAGAGAGAGAGAGAGGCGAAGGCTCTGAAACATGCATGTCCATTATCTCTGCTATGTGTTGATCGAACAGCATGTTGGCTGTTGGAGTATCCACCATTTATTATATGGAAATGCTTCCAGGGCGTCCGGACAGCCGGACGTTGTCTCCCTAGGCCTGCGCAGCGCACCGGTCCAACAGGCAACCGGCCTGCTCCCCTACTCCTCCATCTTTGCGGCTGATAACTTTCCCCGTCCGCCCGTCGCTATATTCACCGCGTCGTTCGCCCCTCCGCCTCCCGTCACGGAGTCCCACTCGTGCCCGTGCTGGGCGGCACGAAATCCAGGCCGCCATAGATCCCCTCACATCCAAGCTTCTTTCTCTAGCCCCCACCCGCCCTCTGCGTCATCATCATTGCCACGCCCTACCTCATCCATTGAAGCAACCCGCCGTGGCCTTCTCCAGCACGCGGCCCACTCCGCCTCACGGCCTTCTCCAGCGCGCGGTCCACCTTGTCCACTGGAGCGACCCACCATGACCTTTCTCAATCGGAGCGGCGAGCTCCGTGCCGACGAGCCTCCATTCGTCCAAGCAGTAAATATATGCTACACTGAAAGCGCATATTGCAAGAGTATGTTTTAAGTGTTTCACATGTTTCAGAGGTACGTTGCAAGCGTTGTATATCGATGTTGTAAAAGTATATTGGGATGTTGCATATGTTATAATGGCTACACACGTATGTTTCAAGTGTATATTCCAAATGTTTTATCTGTTTCCAGACGTATGTTGTAAGCGTTTTATGTAGATGTGTGTGTATATATATATATATATATATATATATATATATATATATATATATATATTTCAAGTGTTTCATATATATATTTCATCAGGAACAAGGTAGATATTTGGGGGACGGAAGCAAGCGTAGTCAATGAGATACACCGCCCGTGGGCGTCGCATGGTGTGTACGATCACTGCTGTGCCCAAGAGGAATCCAAATGAGAGCACGTCCGTGTTCCTGACGGACTGAAGCAGAGTGGTGAACTCATCAGATCTGCTTGCTCCAACGATGATAGCTGCGCAGTGGCGAATGGCACTGCGATTATCAAGAGGAAATTGTCTACTGTTTTCGCGTAGACTGTTTTGAGGTACTTGCCAAATTGGTGATGAACTCATTGGGGTATGCGTTTCGCGCGCAGTAATGTGTAGAGAGGTGAAGACCCCTGGGCTACCTGGTCACGTGTAGTGCAACTGACAGCCAACTAATAACCATCACTAGTTACGAAGTTGCTTCCGTTACTTGCCACCCATTTGTGTACCAAGGAATTGTCCTACGGGTCATTGCTTCGTCGCATGCAATTCATGTACCTGTGCTATGCATTCATTGGATAGAGCGATGCCCATTGTTGCATCGCTTGGTTGTGTCAGGAACTCAGGATACTGTGTCTTCGTTAAACTGGTATGGTATATGGTCTTGCTAGAGGTCAAATTTCAAATCACATTAACCAAATATTATCTGAGCCCCGTGGTGATGTATAGAGATTTGGCCAGATAATGTCAAGATCAGCAGTTTAATTTGTATACAACGCTAAATGGTAGGTTAGCTCAAGTGAGCATACAAAAAACAGTTGTGCTTTTTTACATTCTCTTTGAGGGGGAGATTGTTTAGCTTTATAGTTGTATACAGCTACAGTGGCACATGAAAAGCATGTCGGCTTGGAGGCACACATGTATATATTAATTGCTAGAATAAAATTACAACCACGTTGTTAAGCCACCTCCAGCCATTTGGCACTAGTACACAGAATATTAGTACCGGTGGTTCCAAAATCAATTTTTACTAGCGTTTTTGGCTTCCGCTAGCGTGAAACGCCGGTGAAAATCGCGAACTTCAAAGACGTTTTCCAGAGAACCACCAGTGTAATAAGAAAACTATCTGTGTAAATGCATTTACGCTGACGGTTAGTTTAAGAAAAACGCATGTGTAAATGCATTTCCACAAGTGGTTTATGTAAATTTGCCGCCTCTTGAAATTGATTTCCAGAGACGGTTTAGTAACATAAACTGCCAGTAAACTATCTTTAAAAATTTAAATGTCCGCGCCATATACTTCCCAGCCGGAGACAATTATATTAAAAAATTCAAATGAACCCTACATCACAGGCAATTATATTTCCATGCATGACAAAAACAAAATTTACTTCATCCTACCGTAGTCATCAACCCAAGTAGATACTTCAAACATAGCATATATATACATCAAAATTTTCAACCCATAAGTTCCATGAATTCTGTAATAATCATCTTTGTTTAGTTCTTGCCTAGAAAAATGTACAAGATCTCGTACTCTGGCTGTGCCAACTCATAAGTTCCATGAATTCTCTAATAATCATCTTTGTTTTGTTCTAGCCTAGAAAAATCTATAATATCTCGGTACTCTGGCTATGCTAACTCAGAGGTAACATCATGATATTTCCCTTTAAAGTGAATAATTTCATGCATGAAGAACCAGCACATGTCCTCGCATATATGTTCATGATGCCTTTATGTTTGAGGCTTTTCTGCGTTGGCTGGCAACGATATACCTGCAATGAAAGTTTATAGTCATCACATATTTACAAGTGACAATGTATTTGCAACACTAACGACAAAACTTCACATAGGACTATTACTTACTTTGCTAGATTTCGTGGTGTACCATCCGTTTTGTTTGAGAAACTCGCACACATAGTACCCACAGAGGACCGACCTAGGTGGTTTCTCATGGCACTATATAATAGGCAAGTGGTTGTTTAGTTGCTACATTTACATACATACTAGACATGTATGACATTTATTTAAAATTTACCGACCATTTGTTCTTTATGGACAATGGCTTTGATTTTCATTTTGTATCTTATTTTCACCCATGAACTTGTTCCACTTGTATACCCTGTAGAGTTCAAATAAAATCACCAAGTCATTTCCAAACTCTCATCGATAATATAGAAATGTTAAAAAGTATGCATGCATATCTCGACTTACTGTTGTACAAATGTCAAGATTTTTCATACGTGTTGATCGGGTAATCTAGGGAGTCAAGGACGAATAACCTTTTGATGAGAGTCTAACGTAGGGGTATGTTATGTCCCTGAGTTAAGGGCATGATAGTCCGACTACCCCCCCCCCCCCCCCGCGGCTGGCTCTCCGAATCAGGCGAGGGCTCGGGGGGCTACACCCATCGGGTGCGCCCACAATTGGCCCTCCACCAAGGAGGCCCTTGACACCAAAAAGTCGAGCTTGAGAAGGCAGGAGCCGTCATCGCCTAGGCTCGAGGGGTCAGCCAGCACGCAGGGATCCCCGACCGAAGGGGAGCCTCGGATGAGCCTCAGCGTTGGCGGTTGTTCCACAACCTTGGCTCAGGGCCAATGTCCCGAGCCAAGACTAGAAGCCAGCTGCAAAATCTGTCAGACGCTGAGAGCTTGACAAGTGTAGAAGCACTACATCGCAATCCGATCACACCACCATGAGGCACTGCCGACCACTCCTAGGCAGGATCACACCCAGAGCGTGACTCGTGTCAAGACAAGGAACTCCTGAAGCCCATGACGGGAGGGACTCTGGGCTCGCCTGGTAGTCCCTCTTGGTGGAAGGAGGATCCTAGCGTGTCAAAGAAGCTGGGAAGGTTCACCCAAAGAAGGCACCACTGTGGTAGACAGCACCTGGCGGTTAGCACCAGGATACAACAGAGGTCTCAGGGAGTGGTTGAGGTTTTGTCAGCCCCAAGTTACAAGACAAAGAAGGTCTGGGACGGCATGAAGACGGCGAAGACCGAAGCCCAAGGCGAGAAACCCTATGTTACAAACCACCTGGTTTGTACCCGATGCCCTCCTCGGTGTATAAGGGGAGGCATGGGCTCCAGTAAAAGGGATCGCGCAAGCGACCCACCACAATAGAAACCAAACAAGAGCATGGGACAATTGGGTCGAGTCTAATTGATCGAACGATCTCACCAACAATCCTAGGATAGCATGCACAATCCCCTGCTACTCTCTCTCTCTCTGTTTGAGTATTCCTAACACGAAGAACATCATACTGCTGGACATTGGGCTTAGAAACCCGAACCAGCATAAATCGCCCATGTCACTAAGTGTTTTGAGTGCTCAAGCCACCGAAGATTCCACATTCAATTCTGTCTTACCCGTCTCCATTTTTTTAGGGCGAGGAGACGCCCACACCCATCTCCAATGTTTCTGTGCGGTGCCGTCGGACAAGAGTTTTTATATCTACAATGATGCACCTTGTCAAGGTGTGGGATGTGTTCTGATATGAGAAGAAAAGTAGTGGCTTGTTCATTAACTCAACTAAGGAGGCGTGAGTTGAACTACCTAACAAGTTATCTGGAGTTATCCATTGTGAAGCATGGAAGTACTGTCTTTTGGAAGTAAAAGTGACATCTAGTATGGATTAGAAAGGAAAGGTGGCCTAGTGATTGGAGATACCTAGTATTGTTTGGAGTATCTGACAGAATCTTGAAATTAGTTGGGCAAGTTACTTGGAGTAAGGTCAACAGGTATGCAAAGTAAAGTGGGATCCTTGTCAAGAAGAATGGAACTACTCGATGAAGTAAAGAGGAATCCAAAGGCGGAGAATCTATATCTCTTTGATCACCATCGTCCGAATCTCGAGGACGAGATTCATCTTAAGGGGATAGAATTGTAACAGCCTAAAAATTGCTATTTTCAAAAAAGACAAATTGATTTAATTTTGTATTTTGTGCTCATGAAAACATAGGGAAATAATATTTTTTCATTAAATTCAAATTCATCACAGGGAGTAGCAATATGGATGTGCATACATGCTGGTGCATTTGGTCTATTGCAATGAGTGGTTGAATCCAAAATGCAGAATGAATTCAAAATGCTTTTAAAATTGGCTTTGAAATAAAAGAAAAGAAATTTTGAAAATAAAAGAATTTAAAAAGTTGTAAAAATTATTTTTGGAAGATTACTAAAATTTCTCATTTTTATTTGAATTGAAAAGTATGGTTGAAACTCTATTTGAATTTGCATTTGGTTCCTAATTGAAATTGGTTTTGAAAACAAAATAGAAAAGGAAAAACTCTCCCTCTCCTTAGCAGCCTGCATGCAGGCCCAGCTCCTCCTCCCCGTGTGGCCCAGCTCTGCTTCCCGTTTTTCATTTTCCGCAGGCCCGCTCTTAGGCCGGCCCAGACCGCAGCCGCGGCCTAGCAGCTATGCTACGTGGGAACCGTGTCCCCGCCTCATCTTCCCCTCTGTTTGTCTGACCGGTGGACCCACCCTATCAACACCGTCTTCTCCCTCACGTAGCCATGCCGGACTCTGCTCCGTTGATGGGAGTCCGCCTCCACCCCGCTCTACTGACTTGCGTGCGCTGCAAGCCAAACCGCCCCATATGTATTAGCTGCGCACCCGCGCCGCTTTCCCTGAACCTAAGAGCACGCCGCCTTCGCTCAAGCCACACCGCCACCGCGAAACCCTAGCTCATCACCGCCGCATGCGAATCCACTGCTACTGTGCCCCATCGTCGATCAGAGCCATCTTCTAGTCTTCGTCGCGAGGTAATGAAGCCTCGGTGCTTTGCTTTTGCCCTCTCTTCTTCCTTCTCTGCTCGTGTGCCATCGCCGTCATTACCGAACCACTGTCGCTCAAGGAACGCCGTCTCCAATGCTTGGATGCCCTCACCCATGCCCTAGTAGCGTTCGCCGTCATCCCCTCTCTCTCTCCCCATGGTCTTTCCATGTCAGATGGTGGATGGAATCGCCCAAGCTGGCCATGCCGGTGAGCTCCTCTGTGCTCCGGACATGGTGCCACCATCTGGATGTAGCCGCCGGCGACCTCATCTCCCCCTTTTGCTCACAGCCATTCGATCCGCAATCAACGATCCAGATTAGAAGATACCTCTTCGCTGGCATATTTGCAAATGAGCCCCCCGTAAGATTTTAAGTATAAACCCGCCATCCCTGGTTTCTTTCAAAAGAGTCCTTGCCTTTCTTCAACATAGGATCCGCAGTCCTCGGACGGATTTAAAAACCAGATTTTATTTATTTTAATTCGAAAATTAAGTTTCATCTATTTACAACATTGCCACTACCTTGTGTAGGCCATATTTTCTCAGTTTTAACTCTGATTTGACCCGTTCAACTTGCGTTAGGTTCATAATATCATAATCTACATATTCATACTAGTGTTAGATATGTTTTCAACTTTTAAAATTCAAGATTGGACTTAGTCTATTATTTTAATAAAGGAAATCTTGTTTATTTCATATCTTCTACGTTTTAGCTCTGATTTGACCCGTTCAAGTTGTGTTAGATTCATTACAACGAGATCTACGCATTAGTAATGATGTTTATCATGTCACTATTTCTAGAATTTCATGGTTTAACTCCTAACTTGAATAATAATAATGCAACTGAATTTTATAAATAAAATATGAATTGTTTTACTTTAGTTTTATAATTCAAATCTAAATTTGACTTAATTCAATTTATATAAGCTTTTATATAGTTAAAACACGTGAAGTTTATAGTTTTATATTTTCTCTTATGAGTAGATCTTTCGGTAGTTGTTTCTTTGAAACTGTAGCTCCGATTAGCGTGTCTCTCGTGACTGTGTGTTCGTAGCGATGCGTAGAACCATATTTCAAACTCTTTTACTTATTTTTCTATGATTGATGTATTGTTCTAATTTAGATCTATTGTTTGCTTCGTGTATGATTGCATGGATGCTTGTGTGGTGCTTTATGATCATGTCCAGTCGGTGAGTTATACATGGTGAATCAAGAAGCAGATCTTTGTAGTTTTGGACTTGAAGAAGGATCTAAGTTTGAGGCAAGTATTGTATGGGATCTTTCTTATTGTCCTATACACCTTTAATAATTTAATTCATACTGCATGTGTCTACCTTGACTACCGCTAAGGATTTCCTAGTACTTTGTACCTTGTGCCTTGATACCTATGGGGTATTGCATTGGGTAGGATGATGCTAGTGCTCAACTACAACCATGATCTTGTAACTTGACTAGTGGTATATGCAATAAACACTAAAAGATGTTTTTTAGCAACATGGAATCAGGGGGCTAGAGCATTGGGCTATTTTTATGGTGCTCTAGATTCCTCTCCTAAGGACTTATCTGTAAGTGATCATCCGGGACTTACAGTATAACTATGAGGGCTACATGGCTCTATCTTTAACTCAGTATGAGGATCTTTTCTAGCTTGTTAGTGGTTACCTTTATTGGCGTAAGAATGGCTTGCCGAATCAGGTATAGTGCGGCCTCTGTCCCCTTGTGTATAGGCTGCGCGTCATTGTACCATCGGGAAGGGGGCTCTACATCTGTTTGCCGAGTGAATCTAATGGCCCTAACTTGTTAGATGAACCTTTGAAAGGCTTCATATTAAACCTTGCCGACCTTCCTTGGTAGTGGGTCAAGAGGCTGATCACCTCAGATGAAAGGGTAAATCATGACTCACAATGAAAGTGTACAACCTCTGCAGAGTGTAAAACTGGTATATCAGCCGTGTTCACGGTCATAAGCGGCCTTGGAACATTAACGGAATAGATGATGAACACTGGTGATAAAGATGCTCACTAATGATTACTGTTTATGCTATTCATTATTCATGTTTACCTGATCATGTGTTTATATGGGCTGGTGAATAAACTCGTTGCCACCCAATTGCTAAAAGATGACTCATTAAAAGCTAATTGTAGTTAAATCAGTGTTAGCCTTTTGAGCCTCATGAACCCCATGTTATATTTGTTGAGTACGACATGTACTTACGCTTGCTTTACTTTTCAAATATTTGGATAAAAATCCCTGGATCGGTACCAGATTGCTAGAGTTTGGAGGAATTAGGCTTGTGATCAACCAGTCAGTTGTCCCTGTGGATTGGAGTCTTCACCCTGAAGATCGGAGTTCTCTTTCCGCTGTTTGCTGTCTAGGGTTATATCTTTTATACTAAGTACGTTATATATTGAGCATTGTCTTTTGATATTACCCTTATTTGTAGCTATATGTGGGATTTGACTTCCTAGGCTCACATATGGTGCGTATCTGGTTTTATTCTTAAAATTGGGTGCTACAATATATCTCAATGCCAGTCTATAATGGATTGACAAACTAAACAGATAATTAGTATCTGAATTTTTGAATGTTTAATATCTCTCTACAGATCTGAACCCACATACTCAAAATTGGGCCACAATAGATTTGGAGAGTTAGGTTGACCAATCCAATCTTAAAAGTTCAAAATTAACTAAAAACTAAAGTATCATCTGTACAAATTAACTAAAAATTGAAAATATCATTGGGACCTGCACCAAGACACTAAGTTAGTCCCTCTTGTCTCTCTCTCAAACCACACATGGGTTGGATTGAGCACTTAGACATTCATCTATCATCATGTTGCATCCCTCTTAATAGTATGACATATCTATTAAGTCAAGTTTAAATGAAAACCGAATTCAAACCTCTTGAGTTATACTTCATCGATCAATGTCATATCTTGCAATCTTCATCAATAGAGGGTGCCAACAAGTTCATCTTGATTTTTGCTTGAGCATAGCCATCTTGAGCATCTGACGATCCAATTCCATTCATATGAATTTACCAAATGGCATCACATCACTTTCTTCAATTAACACTACTACACAAAATCTTTTGCAAGGCGTTTTCAAAATGGCTTCGGAGGCGGTTGGGCTGGTTGCCCGTCTTCTGTTATTCGGTGGCCGACAGCCAGCCCAGCAACCACCTCAGTTAATATTGATTAACCGATGCAGGCAACCTAACGCAACCGCCTCGGTTAATATCTATTAACCGAGATAGGCGCTTAAGGCAACCGCCTCCGTAAACCGATTTACGGAAGATGTCCGCCTCGGTTAATGATTGTAGCAAAAAATAATTCATAACTTTTTGATATGAACTCGGATGATGACAAACATTATATTAAAGTTATAGCTCTCAATGAGATCTACAACTTTGTAGTTGAAAAGTTTTTGATTTGGAACTGTTTAGGGTCCTAAAATATTGTTTTAAGTGCACGTATTTTGAAATTTAAATATTAAAATTATCAAACGATCTCAGAGATGTTCATATGGTCTATATAAAAGTTATAGTTCTCAATAATCTACAACTTTGTAGTTGAAAAGTTTTTAATTTGAAGATATTTAGAGTCCCGAATATGTGTTCGAAGGTTGTAGATTTGGAAATTTAAAATTTAAAATTCCTAAATGATCTCAAATGTTCACATAGTTAATACCAAAGTTCTAGGGGCCGACCTGGTCTACATGTTTGATATTGACAAGTTTTTGATTTAAAGTCACCTAGAGTCTCAGATATGTGTGAAATTCACATGTTCTGAGACTCATTTTTTTGAATTTTTCAAACTATCTCTGATGGAGATACATCCTATACCAAAGTTATAGTACTTCACAAGATTTAAAACTTTGTAGTTAAAAGTTTTTTCATTTGAGTTCATTTAGTAGCTAAAATATCCAATATAAGATTACAAAATATTAATATAAAAAGGATAGCATATTATATATAGACATGAATGATTGTTTGGTGTAGCGGAAGAGATATGGTAGTGTTGAGCGTCAAGTTGTGGGTTCAATTCTTTGAAGTCATAACTTTTTTTGGTTTTTTTGGTTTTCTAGAGAGCATTAACGAAGGCGAGTATCCTAACGCAAGGCGGGTGGGAACCTTAACGTGCCCACCTCGGTTAATCGATTAACCGAGGCGATTGGCCCATTAAGGCCCGATTAACTGTTACCTTTTGACGGAGGCGGTTGGCTTGCCCGCCTTGGTTAATCGATTTTGCCCGCCTCGGTTATGTTTTTTTGCAGTAGTGTAATCCAACAATGATTTGGTCCTGGCAATATAATTTCTCCTAGCTTGATTATTGACAAGACTAAATGCAAGTATTCTCTTCTTCACCACACCTGTGGTTCTTCGGTGCCCAAGCTATCGCTTGCCCTTCACCTTCGCTTGGTCCTTTGAAGCCCTTTCCTTGCTATACCTTCACTATCTCAAGCCATTCCTAGTCACAAAGTCATTTGAATCAACTTTAGGCATACATTGAAATCCATATAGTGAAAACCATCTTCACCAATATTGATTTCTATGAGCAAGCTTTCTAAATGAGACCAATCACCATATGCAAAAAAAACCTCATGTCTCATATAACCTTCTCAAATACGCTTGATTTCAAATAGCACAAAGGTATCCCATAATATATAAGCCATTTCATTGATTCCATTTGCATTGTTGTCTTCTGCTTGAACTATATTGTTTTCTCAACAACACATTATCTTGGCATTGATTTCAATACAATACAGAATACCATCTAGCTTGCTTTCTTGTTGAACCTTTGATACACTTCAAATGACACAACATTTTCATATCTCATGTGTATGTAATATAATCAAATCCCAGTTCAACACTTAGCAAACTTGTTAGTGCTTTAATAATATTGTTATTCAATCAACCAAAACCTATTAAAGGGCTAGATGCACTTTCAAATACCTTTTGTTTCATGCCCCACACCTGCCTCACGTCATCATTACTAAGAAAAGATCTACTGGAACCCTTACTCCCTACTGTAATGGAAGCTTCAATAGTGGCTTAAGCCTTTTTCTGATGGAGCATCCGTGCCTTTGTAGACTTGTCTTGTGACACCCCAGGTGTCAATTTCGAGTTAAGCAGTGAATTAAGTCTAAACTAAACAAGTCAAAGAATGATTGTGAGCTTTAGTTTAACACCTGACAAGTGGTGACAGAGGTGGAGTCAAATTCTTTCAAACATGACCTAACTTAAACTTTTCAAAGGCAAAGACAAAACTCTTTATTGCACTCATCCTTGGTCGAAGTTGTAGTGCATACTTTGTGCAACTTTGCTTCTATGAATTGGTGTGATGTTTGCACTTTGATATTGAGCTATTGGTTGGATTGTTTGATCAATATTTGGCTATTAATTATTTTCCCAAAGTAGCAAATCAATTCATTTGTAGCACTGTAAACTGAATGCAGTTTTTCAGTTTCAGTGTTAGGTTTTCAAAATTCAAAACCTTCTATTAACTTTCTATGAATACTCATTTAAGCAATGTTGGAGATCCCTTTTAGCTCTACAACTTTTAGTAATGGAGTTTTAACCTAGGATGAATGGTTTGAGAGAAAAATAGAGAGGGAGAGGCACTGTTAGTCGGTGAGCAGTGGCGGGCCGACAGCAGCCTACTCGATTGCTACACCGCCGCCTGATGGCCACCTTCTTGGCGTTTCGCCGTCTAGGCCACGCCATCACCATTAATAGGGGCTAAGTTGCGCTGGTGAACATGGAGAAGCCTCGCCGTGCCCAATAAATGCTCCCAACGCTGGCAACTCCTCCTTTGCTTCCTCCTCTGTTGCAGCCGCCCTCCTCTGCTCGCCAATCAAATTCATCGTCACCGTTCAACCCTCGCTCAATTCGTTGCACCAGCAGCTGCGCCATGCACTGCCCTTCCTTCCCCACCTAGCTGCGTCGTGCCTTGTCGTAAGGTGAGCGCTCCCGGCCAATGCCGCCGCCATGGGCGCCATGGCCGCCGACCGTCCCTGTCTCCCTTTTTCTTCTTCTCCTTCTTATTTTAGCTTCACCAGGAACCGCTATTGCTTAACCGCTTGACCATTGAACATTTCAAGCATCAGCTTCACCGGAACACCGCGCAGTCGTCCTACTCTGGGCGCCGCACAGCCATGCCTTGCTACAACCTTGCTGAGCCTTAACCCTAACCCCTAGATCCCCGTACGAGCTCCTTGGAGCCCATGCTCGTGGCCACCAGCCAAACCTTGGCCGGAGACGGTGAGTCCATCACCGCCGCCGTGGCTTAGCGCCAACGCGCCGCCCCTAGAGCTCCCGCCTAGCCTAGGAGTCGAGCGCCCCACCTTAATCTACCTCGATAGATGTGGAGTGAGACGAGGAGTCCAACAGAGGTGGTTCCATCATCGGCAACCTCGCTGACAGTGAGCTATCGCCTGTTGACCGGGCGGCTCTACTCTGTCCCTATGGCAACCGAGGCTAGGCTGACCGAGGGTCCCAAGCATCAGTCGCTCTGTCCCTATGGCAAGTGGGGCCAGGATGATCAAGGGTCCAAAGTGGCAGTTAGGGTGGTTTTTGTTTTCTTTTTTAGAATTTGTTTCAAACTTGTAAAATTTGTAACTTAAGCTAGGGAGATCCAATTTGGGTGAAACCAATTTTGTTAGTTTTGTCTTGTTTGTGCTCTACATGTTAGAATCATAAAATTTGTTGTTTGACAACTTTTTATTTACCTAGAATAATACCTTTTTAGCTTCCAAAAATGATATCTTGGGCCATAAGTATAAAAAATTCATGAAGCCAATTTTCATGGTTTTCTAGTAACTTACTCTCACTCAGAAACATATAATCTCTGCTATTTGGCCAACTTTTATATGTTGTACTGTTTTCCTAGTAAATTGTATGTTTAACTTGTATTGTTTGTATCCTAAATTTTGTATATATATATATATATATATATATATATATATATATATATATGTGTGTGAGGAAATTTAGGTGATATGCTATTCACAGCATATGTGTGCTGCTGTATTTTTCTAGGAATTAAATTTATACAGGAACTGGCCTTTTTCCTTTTTGTACATTGTTGATTATATAAATATAAGATGAATATGGTAATGATAGAAAAGGAATGCAATTTCAAACTTATCTATGCATGCTACTTGATGCTTGCCCAACTTTTATCATTTTTGATAAATGATTGATGATCATGCTATAGTGTTTTGTGAACCCCTGTTGATGTGCTAAAAATACATAAAACTAATGTGGCTAGGCGAATTAAAAATAATTGCCATCTCTACCAGAGAAGTGATATGCACCTACTCGGTAAAAAGAATTAAAATTTGATTACCATCTTGCCATTTCTATGATGTATGTTTAGTAGTAGAACCTTGATCAAGATTGACATGGCTAAATTTAGTGTTACCCACATCAACCCTAGTGCTTTTGTTTGATACTAAACTTAATTAGTTCTCGATAGATAAATGTTACGGTGTTGTCTTATTGCTATCTTAGCATGACAAATTTGTGTGATGTCTAGTTGGCGCTTTATTCATCCATGTGCCTAGGTCAATTTTTGTTATGACCTTATACGTGTCCTTGTTTGCAATCGCATGATGTTTTGGTTTTGCTCTTTCTCATATGCATGTATTGCATCTTTGCATATATTATATAGGTACGCTAGATGTATGACGAAAGGGTGAAGAACGTGGTGCTGAAACCAACCAAAAGGCGATGTTGGTGAACGGATCCAGAAGATAGGAGGACCCCGGGAATACATGTCGAGCAAGAGATGCTCGCCAAGCGAATATCATCTAACAAACACTGACCTAGTGTTGAACCCCGGCAAGCCCTGAAGCATTCTAAGCCTCCTACCTCTCTTTTAAAATACACTTGAGTTTATATTTTGTATTGTGCATTAAGTATAGGAGCTGAATTGAAACTCAGTTGCTGCATGTTTTACCTTGTCTACAATATATATACCTATATCCATACTAGTATGTATAGGTCGCTCTATGCTTAGCTATGCTTAAGCTACCCGTAAAAGTCAGGTGATTTCGCTGTTGCCCATTCAAGACAGAGGCGGCTACTCTGACATCTGGTTGCCCATATTTGCTATCACGTGAAAAGACTAGATGGTAATGGATACGGGAGACCGAACGGGATCCGGTGCTATTATGGTGTTTGTTAGGGCTGCGGCATTAGGCATGTATTCTTGAATTGATCAATAACAGGCTTTAGTTGACTGTTACTCATTGCTGAGAACGTTGACAGTAAACACAAATAACGAACGATTTATACATATGAAGGGTTCAGCGTCGCAACTTGACAGTAAACGCAAATAGACGAAACGATTTATCCTTGTTCGGGCCTCGTGATCGAGTAATCGCCTTACGTCAGCGGCGTGTAGCCTTTGCGTTTGGATTAATTGATATGATTGTGTATTCATGGTTCTGCCAATCTAGGGAGCCCTGCCCTCCTTTATATAGCGTAGGAGCAAGTCTCCTAGTCAGTTATAATGTAAGAGTCCTAGTAGAATTACAGGATAGCAATATTACTAGAATTACATATGGGGAATTCCTAGTCGGACTGGATCTTCTCCCTTTCTTGCGGGGTACTCGGGGACTATGTCCCACAAGCCCCCGAGCACTGTATGGTTGAACTTGGAAGCCTCCTTGTTCCTCCAGGTTTTGCCGAGTAGAAACAAGCATTGTCTAAGTGCTTTCCTGAGTGAAACCATGAAGTGTTCTTGAAGTCAATATGCGTCACCGCTAGGTGAAGCATATATGCTTAGCCCCCGAGCCTCTTGCTGTTTGGAATAAAGAGCTGGAGGGTCTTGTCTGCAATTTCTTTTCGAAGAAATTTAAATGCATCCTCTGAGGATATATATCCCGCAGCCCCCGAGCCTAAAACCGACTACTCAGTAGTCGATTATAGGATCTTGTAGATGTCCTCAAGGGTGCAGCCGAGTAACCACCCGAAGACAATGATTAATGACCGCTTGTTGCCGAGTGGTTAGAATCTTGTAAATTTGGTCTTCCATCCTTGAATCCGAGCCCCCGAGCATAGTCAGAGTGAAGCCGAGTAAGCCATGACAATGGCCGAGCTCCTGAGCTTAGCGGCGTGGAATCCGAGTAGATGGATGAGTATGTACGTGTACGCCTGTAGTAAGAGTGTGTAAGTACGTACGATTTAAATCTCCCAATAGTTTGCTAGCTTGTCGTCTTCTAGCGTGCGTCTTGAAGATGGCGTTGACATCATGTTGGAGTCTGCTCCCAAAATATCGTTCTGTGCATACATGCCGGAGGAACAGCGAAGGACGGCGAGATGCTGACCTTGTAGTCGGCGAGGTGAAAGCGCTCGTCAGCTTCGTAGAGCTGCCCGTGTGCTAGACGTATGTGATGACACAGCATGGCTTTTGACGTTTGCATGTCCTTCGTTGATGCGGTGTTTTGTTGAAATGCTGAACGCCGGGAGCCGTCGTAGCTCGTCGCAGCGCTAGGTGTCGTCGCAAGTTGCCGAGGGATGCCGCCGTACGTCCTGATAACGCCGCAGCTCCGTGATAATCCGAGTTGCTACGAGCACCGAGCCGTACGTACGTGATGCATGCTGGATGGATGTGCACATGCATGTGTATGGCAAGTATCTTGACGTCATTGGCTTGGTTTGCTCTGCATGTTGACGTGGAGCAGCAGGACGTAAAGCTCCATGACTTTGTATGTGCACATGCAGTATCTTGACTTAGTCGGCCGAAGTCTGAGAGCCAAGTCCGAGGGCCGGCATCCCATGCCGAGTAGCATGTAGTCGAACCGATGAAGTCTCAGCTGTGCCATGTTGGTCCGACCTGAATATGCGCACCCTTCGTGGCAACCAATACGACTTCCGAGTATGGGTGAAAATTGTACGGATATTTTCCGACCATATTCGAGACCGAATCCGTTCAGAGGGGTTTAAATCTATCCGTATCCGAGTCCAGATATTCAACATCCGATACCATATCCGTATCCGAATACTCAAATCACATATTTATGATGTCGATATCCAATCGTATCCTATTCGGCATGGTTGACACTATCCGTATTCGAATCCGAATTCAGACAGAAATATGAAAACAAATGTAATATCAATGATATCCGTTCGTATCCGATCTGTTTTCATCCCTACTTCCGAATGGAAGGCTTTGTAGTAGTAGATTGTAGCTGCCGTAGTCGGATCCGGGTGAGGAAAGTAATCGACCGCGTCCTGATTGAGTTAGGATGAGTCAAGTGTAAGTATGTTGTTTGAACACTTGAGGGGTGGACGTAGGTTGACCATACGCCTCGACCGTCTTTAAAATTGTGAAGGACGAGTCTGTCCGAGTGCCTTTATTAGCACCGTAGAGCTAGAGACTATTTGACTGCTTCTCTGCGCCGAGAGGGATGTTGAAGAGATAGCCTCCACCTTTGCTAATCAGTTAAACATGTGGTAGACTAGCTTGTAGCCTTTAGACAATGTAAGACTGTGTTGAATCGTCAATAGATTCTGTTAGTCTATTAGTAAGCCAAGTGCCACAGGGGGTTGGCTTGTAATATAACTTTTGTTTAGAAGGTAGACTGTTTGTCTTATGGAAGACTATAGCCTGCATATATAGGATGTGTACTATATCGTCTTGTTAGACCTAGTAGGCGCATAAGACGGTGATATCCGAGTAAAAAGTAGTCAACGTAGTGTCGGTGTTTCGGACCGGCGAGCCCTCAACCAACTAGTAAAAAATGTACTGCGTGCCCCTAATCCCGGATGGTGATGCAAAGAGACACAAGGTTTATACTGGTTCAGGGCAATGAGCGCCCTATGTCCAGTCTGAGAGATTGATCTTGTATTCCTTACACCGAAATGCTCGTAGTAGGGGGTTACAAGCAGGGCGAGAGAGGGAGCTGGTCCCAGGTCTCTGCGTGGGACGACGTGAATTGCCTGAGATGTTGATCCCAGGCAGTGGGAAAGCGTGCGTGTTACAGAGTGCCGAGTGTGTGTTCGTCTACCTCGTGAACTTGGGTCCCCTGAACTAGTCGTCCTCCTAGAAACGGCCCCGGTCTCTCCCTTTTATAGTTGAAGGGGGAACAGGGGTGATGAAATGACCCCGATTTCCGCGAAGGGAAATCCACAGCGTCGAAGTGTAATAAGACCGTTGTAGATCATATTACCCAAATTCCAGACGAATATCACATCCATACAACGATATTATCAGAGTTCAAATAGTGTGGAATTACATAAATTATTACATTGCCGCATTGGTGGAATCAAAAGTAGCATTCATTCAGAACAGCTTGAAGATAAGATCGCCAAACTCGAGCGTAGGCACGAATCCCTCAACCGTCAAACTCCTCGGAGCTATACTCCTCAGCAGAACCTGTGTGCCAAAATTTATCAGTACGATTTATACTGGCCACTCCCACCCTATGAGCATTGCTTTGTGGAAATTGGATGCAAGTTGGATATAATCAAAAGGAACCTATATGGCTAGGGGTTTCCTATGTAGTAGCATATCAAGTATATATAATAGCTGGTCAAGTTTTAACACCATCTCCACACACCATCCACCCCATTCCCTTTCCTGAGCCAGGTTTCGATCCTGGGATCGATATACCACCATCTCCACACCATCACCATACCATCGCTCAGTCGACAGGCCAACTCCCTCTTGGCACTGTCTCAAGGCCCGTAGCCCCTGGCTATGACCGACACTCTCACGGGGGAAGAAGAGGACTCATCTCACTATCTAGTTTAAGCGAAACCCAGGAAAGGTCCATAGCCGACAAGTCGGTACATGTATCGATCGATCAACCATACACTCTACAGAGGTTTTACATAACCACAAGATCTGCCTTCCTCGCTGACCATCGTCAACTAGGCTGATTCCGGCCGCTTGCTAGCCTAAGATAATGCCACTCTACCATTCAGCCCTGGTACACCCCAAGTCCAGTCTAGGGTGGCTGAAACTGTGAGTCATAAGCCGGGTCCACAAGGTCTCCATGAAGTCTCGGAAGGGTGTGGGGGAAATCCTCTGCGCCCCGTACCTCCTTACACTATCCGCTATCAACCTAGCAGTAGTGGCAATATCCTACCAAGTAGTCCGGCCGTCCCACACCATATAGGACGAGTGGTACGTAAGGCTTCCCGGTGAATCTGAGTACTAGTAAGTCCTTAGGGTTGACCAAGCCAGAATGTCTTCATCAGGGTTTCCATTTACCGTGCCACCATAGCACCTCCACCCCGGGCTCCTCCCATCATAGGTTCATACCCTAGGGCCACCTCATATACCAGTTTACCCACCACAGGTATCCATTCCTAGGGGTGCCCAGGTAGCACCCCATGGCAAGACTCGCCCCAGGCTCGTCGTATACTCCAACTTGGTCGACACAACCCTCACCCTCCACGCACCCAAGTCACACACTGCAGCTCTCTCCCCATAGTCCTAGTTAACACCAGTTCCCACCACGCTTCAATGTAGTACAATCGTAGTAGAAGTAATAAGCAATATAGCGGCAAGCGTGTGTCTAGCCTAATAGCAGGGTGAGCAGGGGTAAGGTTGCGTCAAGGTAAAAGCCATCAAGAAAACATACTACCATGCAAGTCCTTTCATAGTGTGATTACAACAATGAAGTAAAGCAATAGCAGTTCTATATTAGCCATGCGTAATAGGTGCTACGAGATTGGGTGGGATGTGGCACCTTCAGTGTAGTCATCTCCGTACTCCTCATGGTACTCACGATCCTCGTCTATCTGGTTCTCCTCCGAGTCTGCAAACGATCGCATTATAGTCGCGTTAGCGACGTCTATAGAATAGCACAAAGAAGCAATGAAAATTCAAAAGAGCCAAATGCACACAAACATGGGTTCATTGCGTAGAGCTCGATTTTAGATGAATTTTGGTCCTAGTTTCGTATTTTTCCGAGGTCGTATGATTTAGTTATGAATTTCCAAAGTTTAATTCATTTCTAAAAATGGAAAAGGCCGAATTAATCCTGGGCTGACACGTGTCACGCTGTGACTGGTCCACGTGGCATGCTGACGTCAGCATGACATCAGCATGACATCAGCATGATGTCAGCGTCTTGGTTCCGAGCTGATAGGTGGGGTCCAGCTAACGTCAGCATGACATCATCAACGTCATCAGTTCTGACAGGTGGGTCCAAGGGCTCTTGGGTCACTGACATGTGGGTCCGGTCAAAGTCAACGTCAATCAACGACGAGTCAATGGTCAACGTTCTACGGTCTATGGTCAGGGTCACTGACGTGTGGGGCCAGGGCTGCTGACGTCAGCAGCTGATGTCATCGTGATGTCAGCATGACGTCACCTTGGCTATGTTGGCTTCTGACATGTGGGTCCCATGTGACGTCAGCATCTGACATGTGGGTCCAGAGTGCCCGTGCCACTGACATGTGGGGCTAGGTCAATGGTCAACATTGACCGGTCAACGGTCAACATGGGCCGGGTCTCAAACGGGCTCTGGTGGGCTCAGGTTGGGCCGGTCTGGGCCGGGCTGACCCGGACACGTGGCAGGCTGTGACGCAGCCACGTCACAACCTTGGGCCTCCACTGGGCTGTGGTCTACGGCTGTGGGCGTGAGCGTGGCTCACGGTGGACCAAGAGGCGCTGGTCTATGGACCTAAGGCAGGGTGCATGGTGGACCAAGCCTACCTCTCTTTCCTTGGGCACGGTCTACGAGCACCGGGTTCATGCGTGGGTGGCCAGCGAGGGGAGTTTCCCCTGTTTCTCCCACGGCTGTGCTCTCACCGCCGGTGTGCCTCGTCGGCGAGCCTTGCCGTAGGCGCTGTCGTCCAATCAAGGTGGGGGAACACTTCACCATGCTTCGGCGAACACGATGGTGGGGTCTAGGTGGTGGCCAGGGCTTTCTAGGGTCCTGGCCACAGCGAACGATGGATAGGCATGGCGGTGCTTGTCGGTGTGGCTTGGACGGGGTGATGTGCTGGCTGGAAGCTTGCTTGGCGGGGTGCGTTAGCTACCCATGGCTCTAGTGAACAGGTCGAGCAAGACAGGGAGGCGTTAGGTGCTCCCAACGGTCCTGGCCACGGTGGAGTCGACGCGATGGTGACGGCGCTCTGGCCATGGTGTGGTGTGGTCTTCAGGAGTCCTCTGGTGGCCTTCGCCTTCCTTGATCGCAGGCGTGGTGTTTTCCGTGGCGAGAAGGAGCCAGCCAAGGCGGTGGCATCACTTCTACTGCGGTGATGCGGCCGCAGTGGCTTCACCACGGCCGTGCGTGTGGCTGCGGTGTGCGCCCGTGTGTGCCCGTGTCCAGAGGGCTTAGGAGGGGGTCTCAGCGGCGAGAAGCTCATCGTCGGTGTTGTGGAAGATGGGATGGCGATGCAGTGGCGGATCGTAGCCATGTAGCTCTGAAAGCAGTGCAGCGTGGCATCGTGGCGTCGTCTCCTGCTCCGACGACACCGGCGGCGTCGCATGGCTTCGGCACTCCCCCTTCTTCTTCCTCTTCTCCCTCTGCTCTCTTGGCTTGGGTGCGCAGCAAACGACCACTAAGTGGCGGTGGGGCGATGGGACAAGCTCTAGGGCACCTGGGGCCAAGGCTTTTATAGCCGAGCACGGCCATGGAGCTCGGTGATCGGCGGTTGGTGATTGAGGGGGGATCGGAGGTGTGTGCATCTCATCCAACGTGGCGTGAGGTTGCGTGAGCGCAGCGCAAGGGGGAGCAAGGCCATGCCCCGGGCGTGACCCCCTGGCCCGCTCCTTCCACCGCTATCGGTCCTTGGTCACGCGGGCAGTTGAGCGTGGGCACGAGGAAGATGAATAGGAGGGCTGACATGCGGGGCCCGTGTGGCAGCGGCTGTAGGCGAGGTGAGAGCGGCGTGCGGGCGTGAGCGGCATGCGGGCTGGCTGTTGGGCCTGCGCGAGCTCGTGGGCCGGCCTGCTACGGCGCGCTGGCGGGGCTGGCCGGTTGCTGTGCGCTGGTGGGCCGAGCCTGCTATGGGTCTGCTTTACTTCTTTATCTTTTTCTATTTTATTTTCTTCTCCTTTATTTGATTTCAAATTTGGTTTTGAAATTTGAATTAAAAATTGGTGCACCAAATTCATTGGAGTTTTAGATATGAGGCCCACAACATTATTATATAAATATTAGGAATTTATTTAGCTATTTTGTATAACAAAAATAGGTGTGGTTTTGTTATACAAAAATAGAATTAGTTTTTCTCTTTAAACCTTTATTCTTTAGTTTGAGTATTAATTATTTTATGGTTTATTACTTTATTGGAGTTGTTAAGCATATCATAACTCAAATGGAAATCCAAATCACATTTTGAATTAACAATGTATGCAATACTTTATTTGTTAGAATTTAAATAAACACAGTTAACTAATGGCATGCCATGCTTATGTGTTGACTTGGGTTGGGGTTAGACCTAATGCATCTCTTAGGTTGGGTTTCTACACATGACACTCATCATCACATGGGAGTTCTAAGAAAAATTTTGTAGTTGGTATTTTTAGTGTATGGATTTTTGGGTTGTTACAGGTGATACATGTATCAGCTACGTGACGTCGTGCGAACAGAGGTGGCATGTCCGAGCCCTGTAGCCTATTACTGTGGCGACATGGATGATGGAGTGGTCTTGCCCTTGAAGTGCTGGAGCAACGCGCCGATCACATCTAATCCTGTGCGTCATGGGAGCTCCAGTGATAGCTTGACGCAGGGCCTGGCAAGCGACGTGCTGGTCGCTATGTGTTGACCACAGTGAAGAACTGAGGCTCAGTTGGTGCCGAGGCTGAGCCGTCGTGGGGGGGCTCAGCGGGCGCGAATCCCAAGGTTGCCGAGACCCTGAAGTAGCCTGTCGAGGCGTGGAGGGAGCAGTTGGTCCTGTACACTGATTCCGAGGCTATAGTAACCCAGACCTAACTTCACACGCCGCAATGTTCCTGGAGCAGGGGTTAGGTAGCACAGCGTAGTATGGGCGCCGGTCATGGGCACAGCACCAAGCACAGTGACCGGTAACCCCTGCCCCGTCCTGTCCTGGATGGCATGGCTTCGATGTGACTGGCGTCTTGTCGACCACTCCGCTGTGTCGAGCCATCGTTCGGCTGATATTGCGGGAGTAGTTGAGCACGCCGGTCGGACGTGACATCTAGTCCGAGAACATGGTCGAGGCAGGGGCGACGAGGTTGTTTTGCCGAGCCGGCCTCGAGTCGAGGCAGAGAATCGGCATCTCGTCCGAGGCCATACGCGCGGGGCCTCGAGGGAGACAGAGAATCGGTTCCCCAGCCGAGGCCTTTCGCGCGAGACCTCGAGCGAGGCGAAAAATCGGTAGATCGTCTGAGGCCTCTCGTGCGAGACCTCGAGCGAGGCAGAAATTTGGTAGGCCATCCGAGGCCTTCCGTGTGAGGCCTCTAGAGAGGCGGAGAGTAGGTGGCCTCGGACATGGCCGGGGTTTAGCCAATAGTTGCCCCTTGGTTTTGATTTTGACAGGATCTAAGCGATTTTTTCGATTGTTGCTTAGGGGACCAATTCTCATGGTACCCGATTAGTAGCCCCCGAGCCTCAGGGAGAGTGTGAGCACTCTCTTTGAGGTTTTGATGAGACTTGGCTCGCAGCAGCTCCTGGCAGGATGGTGTTTCGTATTCGAGGCCTCGATGGGTGCACGCGAGCGCACCCACCGGGTGTAGCCCCCGAGGCCTTGGAGGAGTGGATTTATTCCTCCAGGGGCTTTTCTTACATCATGAGAAGGGTTTAATTGCGTTTGCCGAGCCCATGAGTGCGAGTTCAGGTCGTTGAGCCTTGGCAAGGTTGTAGGAAGAGCCCCCTAGCCTCTACACGGAGCGAGAGGGTCGTCAGAGGTTCCCCTGGCTTTTTGTGCGGCCCTCACACATCCTTTTTGTTCAGAAGGAGGGGTGGAGGGTGCCATGCTACCCTAGAGGGGCACGAGAAGTGACACCTCCGGTGTGCTGTTATCGGGTAAGTCCGAGTGGAGGCCCGTGCCCCATTCGATAGGGGTCGGCTAGCAGTCTAGAGACGCACTCTAGGAGTACCAGAGGGCTTCTCTAGTGGGTGTTGGGGCCGTTCGATGGGCCCCAGTGGCTTGGTGCCTCCCTACGGTGGGATCCCATTCGAAGACCTCCCTGCCAGTCTCGGACATGACTTAGGGCATCCTGAGCGATTGTTTGCTCGGGTTTTGGCCATGCGCAGGCTCGCCCATAGTTGTCCCTGACTCTGCTGCCCTGGGGCGGCTATCGAAACCCTCGGGGGCCCAGCCTTTGAACCCCTGGACCATAACGGGCTTGATGCCCTTCATCGCGTTTTTTTGATCGTCCGAGTGCAAGCTTGGGTTGCTTGTCTTCGTCCTAGGTGCAGGAAGAGCCCCTGAGCCTCCGCACGGAGCGAGAGGGCGGTCAGGTGTTCCCCTGGCTTTTTGTGTGACCCTTGCGCATCCTTTTCGTTCGGATGGAGGGGTTGTTTGTCGAGCCCCCTCGAGTGGGGTCTTGGCAAGGTTGCAGGAAGAGCCCCTGAGCCTCTACATGGAGCGAGAGGGCGATCAGGAGTTCCCCTGGCTTTTTGTGCCCCCTCACGCATGAGGGTTTGTTTGCCAAGCCCCCCTCGGGTGCGAGCCTGGGTCGCGGGGTCTCAGCATATTTGCAGGAAGAGCCCCCTAGTCTCTGCACAGAGCGAGAGGGCAGTCAGGAGTTCCCCTAGCTTTTTGTGCGACCCTCGCGCATCCTTTTCGCTCGGAAGGAGGGGTTGTTTGCCGGGCCCCCTCGAGTGCGAGCCTGAGACGCTGGGTCTCGGCAAGGTTGCTGGAAGAGCCCTTGAGCCTCTGCATGGAGCGAGAGGGCAATCAGGAGTTCCCCTGGCTTTTTGTGCGACCCTCGCGCTTCCTTTTTGCTCAGAAGGAGGGGTGGAATATGTCAGTCTACCATCGGTGGGCGCGAGTGGTGACACTTCCGGTGAGCTGTTATCAGGTAAGTCCGAGTGGAGGCCCATGCCCCATTTGATAGGGGTTGGCTAGCGGTCCAAAGACACACTCCAAGAGTACCAGCGGGCTTCTCTAGTGGGTGCCAAGGCCGTTCGATGGGCCCCAATGGCTTGATGCCTCCCTACGGTGGGATCCCATTCGGAGACCTCCCTGCCGGTCTCGGACAAGACTTAGGGCGTCCCAAGCATTTTGCTTGCTTGGACCTCGGCCCCATACGGGCTCGCCCATAGTCATCCCTGACTCTGTTGCCCTGGGGCGGCTGTCGAAACCCTCGGAGGCCCAGCCTTCGAACCCCTAGACCGTAATGGGCTCGGCGCCCAGTTCCTTCGTCTGAAAGGAATCGGGTGGGGGATATTCCCCCCCATCGGTTTGACAATAGTAGGCGCGCCTTTTGAGGCGATTTTCTTGGGGAGGTGGAACAGGGCCTGCCACTACAGCTGTCGGATGCGACGCTGTGTCAGCGGATGGAACATAACTGCACCTGCTATTAATGAGGAAAAGGTGGGTACGTGGGCGGTAAAATCAGATCTGGATTAACTATGCCGGATCTGAGGGAAACTTTCCCGATTTCATTGCCCGCCCATTTCACCTCCTTCCTGTATAAATACGCAGCGAGCGTCGCCCCTCCCCTCCTTACCTTGCCTGCATTCGCCTTTGCCGCCCTTGCGCTGTTGCTAGAACAGAGAGTGCCGGGGAGAAGGAGAGAGAGCGGCGAGGTAGAGAGAGCGAGAGAGGCTCACCGTTGTAGTCGTATTATCCGTCGCACCCATGGCCGGTGCCATTGTCATTGAGGCGGACTCTTGGGGTCAGTCCGACGTATCTGTGGAGACTCTCTAGTCGCTTGTCGACGATGGCCTTCTCCGTCCGGTTACCGACCCCAATAGGCCGGAGTGGATTGCTCTGTCGGGCGAGCTGGAGCCGAGGCCCCACGATGGCTATGTTGTGAGCTTCTTGTCCTTTCATGAGCGTGGCCTCGACCAGCCGGTGGACCGGTTCATGCGGGCACTCCCGCACTACTATGGCGTGGAGCTCCACAACTTCAACCCCAACTCCATCATGCAGGCGGCCATCTTCGTCGCTGTCTGCGAGGGGTACCTAGGGATTGCTCCCCATTAGGAGTTGTGGCTCCACCTCTTTCGGGCGGGGCATACCACCAAGCCGATAGGCACGACGGGCATGAGGAGGGTGGTGAGGGCCGGCGGCTGCACTCTCCAAGTGCGCCAGGATCGGCAGCACCTTTACATCCTGGCCCAGCTCGCCTCGACCAATCGCCGCTGGTACACCAGCTGGTTCTACCTCCACAACGATGATGGTGGGCTTCCCCCAACACCAGGCGGATCATGGAGAGCTGTACGGAGAAGTGGAGGTATGGCGTCCCGAAGGAGGATCAGCACAAGCTACAGCCGCTCTTGGAGGGACTGGAGAGGCTGTGCGGCTGTGGCCTCATGGCGGCTATGGTCGTGGCGGCCTTCCACCATCGGAGGGTGCTGCCGCTGATGGCTCGGTGGCGGCGCTTGTTCGAGATGAGACCAAATGAGCCGATCGAGGGCATCCGGATGTCTGCCTCCGCCCCCCCCCCGACGAGGAGATTCTACATCGGGTGAGGGAGACGGTGGATGGGAAGCTAAGGAGCGGTGGTCTAGCCCCTATCGCGATGCACCCGTCATGGGGGTACTTCTCTTTGGTAAGTCACGCGCTGCTGCGGCCCTCGAGGCCTCCTCGTTCCTTACTATTTTCCAGTCCTTTATTTGCGTTCGCCGTTTGTACAGGGGATGAGGGACGTGCGAGTCTCCCCGTCTCCCGTTCCTGAGGACGCAGCGTGGCGGGCAGTGAACTGGGCTCACGCCAAGGTGCAGAAGAGGCGGAAGGACGCCAAGGAGGCAAAGCATACGAGGAAGATCCTCGTGCACGAGGGACTGGAGAAGCGCCGCCGATAGCAAAGGTAGGACGGTCTCCTGGTGGAGGCGTCCCCATTGCCATCGTTGTCAATGGACGCTTCGGATGGAGATGACGAGAGCGAGAGGGGGCAGGGTCCCCTGGAGCATCTCCCTAACGTTGGGGAGATGGCGCTCGGGGCATCGGCAAGCAGGCCAGTGCTCCTAGGAGGAGGAGGAGGAGGATGCCTCAGGGCTAGCCATAACTCGCCCCGAGGCCAAGGCCGACACGCCCGAGGCGTGGGCATTAGGAAAATGCGCCATCAGCCCGGTGGGCTCGATGGCAGAGGTGGAGCAGGTGGCAGTGGGGGTGACGCAACTACCCCCGCAGAGGACCGAGGGGGTGCCAGAGTCCGGCGAGGGTTGGCTGGCACTAGTGGATACGGAGGCCGTGCCGCTGCCACCTCCACCGCTGTTGCAGAGGTGGGTCGCAGTGCCAAAGCGGTTGCACCCCCACTCGAGGTGAGTGTTTTTTCAGCGGAGTTCGCATCGTTTCCCGCTCGCTTTATGGTCATATGCTGACCAAGTGGGTGTTTTGCCTTCAGCCGGAAGCGTAAGGCGGAGGTGCCTACCCTGGCGCCACTTAAGTCGCTCAAGGTGAGCATGGGCTCCACCGCTCATCAGGTGGTGGAGGCACAGGCCGCCGTACAGCGTGGCGGGGTGTCGGCGAGGGCTAACCCAAAGGAGCTGGTCGCCTAGGGGGAGGTTACTGGGGCGGCCACGGAGTGAGTGGGGGAGGAAATGTCTACGCCCCGTGAGGACTAGGCCTGTGAGTCAGATGGGTCTGAGGTGCCCTCAGTTGCTGAGGCCATCGAGGGTGAGACATAGGCCCTCCGGACTTCTGAGGCCAAGGCGATGGAGGTCGGGGCGCCCAAGACCGCCGAGGCCAATGTGGCGGGGACCGAAGCACCCGAGACCATCGAGGCTATGGTGGTGGGGATCGGAGCCCCCGAGACCGCCGAGGCTAGGGTGGCGGGAGCCGACGTGAGCGCGGCGAAGCCGGTAGCCCAGGAAGTGGAGGTAGAGGTGGGGCAAGCCTCAATACCACCGCTGGTCCAAGGCCCACCACCATTGCAGGAGAGCGCCCAAGAAGTGGAGGTCCATGCGATCTCCTCCGGCGATACTTCCCGAGCGAAGAGGTGGTCGATGCCGAGGCGGCCGGCACTATGGAGCAGCTAGCTCCGATCTCAGGCGAGGGAGGCTCGACCCTCGTGCAGGTATGACCCGAACCCTGTAGGTGGGATCTCCCGTGTGTCTTGTGGTAGAGCCGGGACGACCCTGAGGGGGAGCCTCTGTTTGCCCTCGAGGACACAGCCGAGGGGGGGCGCTGGGACACCTTCAAACAATACCACCAGCTAGCGAAGCGATTGCTGCGGACAGCATTGTCCATCATGACTGACGATCTACCCAGGGTCACCCAGGTTGACGCCTTCTTTTCTCATGTGGTGTCATCCTTTTCCGACTTGTCTCATAGTGAATGACCCCTATTTTGCCCATCTAGGAGCTCGAGACCCGGTCCCTTGGGAGAGGGACGTCTGGGACCAGCTCCAGCGGCAGAAGGGCCTGCTCGCTGACGCCAATGAGGTTTTGTTGGCGCGGAGCACGAAGGTGGAGGACCTCTGACTCCACTGTGTCGATATGAAGGCCGAGGTGGCCATGGCTCAAGAGCAGGTCGCCCCTTTAGCGGCGTGGGTCAAGGAGCTAGAGGAGGAGCTGACCCAGGTGGCCGGCGATTAGGACGCCTTTCGGTCTCGGGCTAAAGAAGCGACAGCGTCTGCCAAGGCCCTCGTTGGACAGCTAGGGGTGGAGCAGGGTGCGCACCTACTGGTGAAAGACGCCTTGGCAAAGGCCCTCAAGGCAGCCGAGACCTCCTAGACCGAGGCTATGGTCTAGAAGGGAAAGGTCGAGGGTGAGTCCGGTTTCCCTTGTTTTATTTGTTTGTCTTGTGTTCGACTCCTAACTCCCTGGTGTGATGCAGAGCTGGAGAAAGAGGCTTCTAGGGTGGCCGAGGCTTCTCGGGTCAAGGTCCAGGGCTGGAAGGAGAAGGCTGAGGCCTCTCGGGTCGAGGCCCAGCGCTGGAAGGAGAAAGCCGATGCCTCTCGGGTCGAGGCCCAGCGCTGGGAGGAGAAAGCCGAGGGTGAGTCCCATAGGCCTCCGCCCCTATTTGGCTTGTTTTCCTTTGCGCTCAACCCCATTCCATTTGTTTTGGCGCAGAGTTGGAGAAGGAGGTCACCCGGGCAGCTGAGGCCTCTGTCGTGGTGTAGGCGGTGCTTGAGGCCGAGATCGGGGAGCACGACATGCTAAAGAGTGCCGCCCGTGCCGTATGCAAGGCCCTGGAGGTTGAGGGGGGCCAGTCGAGCAGCTCCCTTAAGAGTCGCTTGGTCACGTCGAGCGGCCAAGTGCGCGAGAAACTCTGGGGGGCGCTGCATGTGGGCGTCAAGCGTGCCCTGGCCGTCATCTCCTCGCACTACGCCGGCGTCGACCTCGAGACCATTAGCGATGGCTATGTCTTGCCTGAGGACGAGGAGGAGGCTGATGAGGAGGTCACAAAGCTGATGGAGGCAGCTGAGGGCCCCGGCACGGTGCTGGCCAGGCTGTTTGAAGAGGAGGTGGTCCCTCCCCCGCCGTCCGCCGATGCTAGAGACCCTGAGCCCTGACCTAGGCCTGAGAGGCCATGTTAATAAATTAGGGATTATATTACCGTATCATAACGCTGGTGGCCTGTCGAGGCCTTTTTGAAATACTTATGCGTCTACACTTCTTAGTCGTTTTTCTTTATTGTATTTCCGAGCCTCTACCCTCTGTCCTGTTTCTGAGCATATCACTTGCAAATGAATTCCTCGGAGCCTAAGCTGTCCCTAGGGCGAAAAGGTGGTGAGGGAGTGCCGTAGCCCAGAGGCATAAGCCATCTCATGACTCGGCCGGCCTTTTGGCCCTGAGACAGACTTTCGGTCCTTAGGTCTTTTACAATTGACTTGTCAGAGCGTGATAGAGAGTTTAGCGTAGAATTTTTTTTTCGAAAAATGACTAAAAACAGAGCGTGGGACTTTAGGGGGCGTCCCCCTTCTAAGGCTCGGTTCTACAAAGGTAGAGTCATGTTTTGTTTGAGCCCCGTAGTGGGCACCTCTACAGAGGCGGAGCCGAGTCTCCCTAATGGAGTTATCGTATCGCTGAGGCCCTTGATGGGCTCGGGGGTTTCTCGAAAGATTAGAACAACTAAAGAATGCTTCTTAATTGTATTTCGAGAAACAATGTATACAATGCTTGGAAACTTAAGGGTAAAAGCGACTGTAGCTATTCTATGTTCCAAGCGTTGGTGAGGATTTCGCCCTTCTCCTTGGCTAGCTTGTAGGTTCTGGGCTTCAGCACTTGGGCGACGATGTATGGTCCTTCCCATGGCGGGGTCAGGGGCCCTTGTTGCTCTGCCTTAGCCTCAGCACTAGGTCACCCACTTTTAGGTCTCGGCCTCAAATGCGCTGGGCTTGATAGCATCATAGGGCTTGCTGGTACTTGGCCGAATGTAGAAGCGCAACGTCTCGGGCTTCCTCTAGTTGGTCGAGGGCGTCTTCGCGGGTGGTGTGGTTGCTTTGCTCATTGTAGGCCTGTAGCCTCGGGGAACCATATTCTAAGTTTGTGGGGAGGACGGCCTCGGCTCCATAGACCAGGAAGAACGGTGTGAACCCCATGGCTCAGTTTGGAGTGTTCCTCAGGCTCTAGATGACTGACGGGAGTTCGGCAAGCCATTTTTTGCCAAACTTTTTCAACCGGTTGTATATTCTTGGCTTGAGGCCTTGTAGGATCATGTCGTTGGCATGTTCTACTTGGCCGTTTGTCCTAGGGTGTCCTACAGCCGACCAAGCCACACGGATGTGGTGGTCGTCGCAGAACGTCAGGAATTTTTGGCCAGTGAATTATGTCCCATTGTTAGTGATGATGGTGTTTGGAACCCCGAACCTATGGATGATATCAGTGAAGAATAGCACTGCTTGCTCGGACTTGATTCAATTGATCGGATGAGCCTCAATCCACTTGGAGAACTTATCGATTGCTACCAACAGACGGGTGTAGCCCCCGGGGGCCTTCTACAGAGGCCCAACCATGTCGAGCCCCCACACGGCAAACGGCCATGTGATAGGGATGGTTTGGAGTGCTTGGGCTAGGAGGTGCGTCTGTCGTGCATAGTACTAGCAACCCCCGTAGGAGCGTACGAGCTTGGTGGCGTCGGCAACCGCTATTGGCCAGTAGAACCCTTGGTGGAAGGCATTTCCGATGAGCGTCCGAGGTGCCGCATGGTGCCCGCAGGCTCCCGCATGCAAGTCCCAAAGTAGGGCTCGACCTGCCTTGGTAGTGATGCATTGTTGGAGGACACCAGATGGGCTCTGCCTGTATAATTCACCGTCACTGAGAACATAAGTCTTGGCTCGCCGAGCAAGCCACCGGGCTTCAGTCCTGTCGGCGGGAAGCTCTCCTCGGACGAGGCAATCAAGGAATGGGACTCACCAGTCCGTGCCCTGGTTGGCCTCGAGAGGCCCCGTGTTGACATCCATGACCTCGGGCTCGGCCGAAGGAGTCTCGGCGACAGAGGGGGCCCCGAGCCCTGTGGGGGGCTCGACCGCTGGGCCCTCTTCTGCCGCCGAGGCACAATCGATGGAAGGTTTGTGGAGGTCTTTGGCGAAGATGTTCGGGGGGACCGGGGCCCACGCCGATGCCATCTTTGCCAGTTCATCTGCGGCCTCGTTGAATTTGCGTGTGATGTGGTTGAGTTCGAGACCGTCGAACCTATCTTCAAGGTGATATACCAGCTTGCAGTACGCCTCCATTTTGGGGTCATGGCAGTTCGACTCCTTCATCACTTGATCGATAATGAGCTATGAATCGCCCTGAACGTCGAGACGTTGTGCTCCAAGTTCGATGGCGATCTACAAGCCATTGACGAGGGCTTCATACTCGGCTGGGGTGTTGGAGGCAGCGAAGTGGAGCCAAATCATGTAGTGCATGTGTACTCCGAGGGTTGAGATGAAGAGCAGACCCGCGCTCGCCCCGGTCTTCATCAGGGACCCATCAAAGTACATGGTCCAACATTCCACTAGGACTTGGGCTGGTGGCAGTTGGGTGTTGGTCCACTCTGCCACGAAATCGGCCAAGACCTGAGACTTAATTGCTTTCCGAGGTGCAAAGGATAGAGCCTCCCCCTTGAGTTCGACGGCCCACTTGGCTATCCTACTTGAGGCCTCTCGGTTATGGATTATCTCTCCTAGGGGTCAAGACGACACCATGGTCACCTGGTGGGACTCGAAGTAGTGACGCAGCTTGCGTCGAGCCAAGATCATGGTGTAGATCAGTTTCTAGATATGGGGGTAGTGTGTTTTGGTCTTGGAGAGCACTTCACTGATGAAGTAAATAGGTCATTGGACGGGTAGAGCATGCCCCTCTTCCTGCATCTCGACCACCATAGCCGTGCTGACCACTTGGGTCATTGCGGCGACGTAGAGTAAGAGGGCCTCGCCCTTAGCCAGCGGTACCGGGACGGGTGGATTGGTGAGCAATGCCTTGAGTTTTGCGAGGGCTTCTTCAGCCTCAGGGGCCCAATAAAAATGTTCTGATTTCCTCAAGAGGCAGTACAGGGGCAAGCCTTTTTCGCCAAGGCACGAGATGAAGCGGCTTAGGGCCGCAAGGCATCCCATGACCCTCTGTACACCCTTGAGGTCTCAGATCAGCCCCATGTTAGTCATGGCCGAGACCTTCTCTGGGTTGGCTTCAATGCTGCGTTCTGAGACTATGAATCCTAAGAGCATACCTCGGGGGACCCCTGAAGACACACTTTTCGGGGTTGAGTTTGATGCCCTTTTCCCTAAGGCATCTGAAGGCTATTTCCAAGTCGCTAACGAGATCACTAGCCTTCCTAGACTTGACCACGATGTCATCCACGTATGCCTCGATGGTCTTACCAATGTGCTTGCCAAAGACATGGACCATGCACCGCTGGTATGTGGCCCCTACAGTTTCTGAGGCCAAATGGCATAGTCACATAGCAGTACATGCCAAATGGTGTGATGAAAGAAGTCATGAGCTGGTCGGACTCTTTCATCTTGATCTGATGGTAACCGGAATATGCATCAAGGAAGGATAGGGTTTCACATCCCGCAGTGGAGTCAATGATTTGGTCAATTCGAGGTAATGGGAAAGGGACTTTTGGACATGCTTTGTTTAGGCCGGTGTAGTCTACGCACATTCTCCACTTCCCATTTTTCTTCTTAACTAATATAGGATTAGCTAATCACTCTAGATGGGATACTTCTTTGATGAATCCAGCCGCCAAAAGCTTCTGCACCTCCTCACCGATGGCCCTGCGCTTTTCCTTACTGAATCAGCACATGGCGCTGCTTCACCGGCCTAGAGCTGGCCCTAAATGTCCAAGGCGTGCTCAGGCGACCTCCCTCAGTATGCCCGGCATGTCTGAGGGACTCCATGCGAACATATCGACATTCATGCAAAGAAAGTCGACGAGCACGGCTTCCTATTTGATGTCGAGGGTGGCACTGATCCTCAGCGCCCGGTCGTCGAGGCAGGTGGGGTCAATCGGGATGAGTTTGACAGCCTCCGCAGGGCTTGAAAGCCCCGGTGTGGCGCTTGGAGTCGGGCACCTTGCTACTGAGTTGGTCGAGGTTGACGATGAGGGTCTCGGCCTCTATGATAGCCTCGGCGTACTCGATGCACTCGATGTCACAGTCGTATGCATCCTCATACGTGGACTCAATAGTGATGACACCGTTGGGGCCCGGCATCTTGAGCTTGAGGTACGTGTAGTTGGGGACCGCCATGAACTTGGCGTAGCATGGCCGCCTCAAGACGGCATGGTAGGTTCCCTTGAACCCAACCACCTTGAAGGTGAGCACCTCCTTATGGTAGTTGGAGGGAGTACCGAAGCAGACGGGTAAGTCGATGCGCCCGAGGGGCCGCATACGTTTCCCCGGCATAATGCCATGGAAAGGCACGACACCACCCTGGAGCTATGACTGGTCGAGCTCTAGAAGCTCCAAGGTGTTGGCATAGACGATGTTGAGGCCGCTGCCTCTGTCCATCAATACCTTAGTGAGCCGGGTGTTACCGATAATGGGGTTGACAACAAGTGGGTATTGTCCAGGGTTTGGGACATAATCGGGGTGGTCATCCCGGTCAAAGGTGATCACCTCCCAAGACCAGTTGAGGTACCGGGGTGCGGCCACCTTCACCGAGAAGACCTCTCGGCGCTCCCTCTTCCGCTGGCGTGCCGTGAGGCACGCTGAAGGCCTGCCAAAAATCATGAAGGCGTTGTGCACCTCGGGGAATCCGTCATCCTTGTCATCGTCCTTATTGTCGGCAGCCCTCATCTTAGCATCGTCGTCGGGGAGCCCAAGCTTGGCGTAGTAGCGCCAAAGCATGGTGTATTCTTCGAGGGCATGCTTTACCGGGCCCTGATGGTAAGGGCAGGGTTTCTTAAGCATATCATCGAAGAGCCCAGGGCCTCTAGGGCCAAGGGGATTTCTGCGCTCTGTGGCCATGACTAGGTCGGCCTCAAGGACTTCCTGCTTCCCTTGGTGACCCTTCTTCTTTTTCTTGGGGAGGTGGGGAGCCGAGGCCCCAGAGGCCTCGTCCCTCTGCTTCCCCTTGGCATTGTTGTCGGGGAAGATGGCCCCAACGGCCTCTTCGCTCGAGGCGAAGTTGTTGGTGATGTCGAGTAGTGCGGCCGCCGAGGTTGGCATGTTCTGGCCCAACTCTTGGACCAGGTCTCGGTAGGTGGTACCAGAGAGGAAGGCTTGGACGATTTCCAAGTCGCCGACGCTTGGCAACTCGGTGCATTTCTTGGAGAAGCGCCGAATGAAGTCTCGGAGAGACTCATCCGGCGCCTGGCAACAACTCTTGAGGTCCTAGGAGTTTCCAGGGTGCACGTATGTGCCCTGAAAATTCCTGACGAAGACCCTTACCAAATTGCGCCAGTCGTGGATCTGCGAGGGAGGGAGATGTTCAAGCCAGGCTCGCGCTGAGTCTGATAGGAACAATGGGAGATTGCGGATGATGAGCAGGTCATCATCCATGCCGCCCAGCTGACAAGCCAGACGGTAATCGGCCAGCCAAAGTTCGGGGTTTGTTTCACCGTTGTACTTTGTGAGGTTGGCCGGTTACCAAAACTGGGCCGGGAAATGAGCAACGCGGATAGCTCTGCTAAAAACTCGAGGGCCAGGCGGCTCGGGAGAAGGACTGCGGTCCTCTTCACTATCGTAGCGGCCACCCCAGTGTGGATGGTAGCCCCAAGCGGGCCCCTCATTGTCGTGGTGCCATCGTCGGCTGACCACATCATGGTCGCCTTGCGCCTCGCGTCGGTTGTCGAGGCGGTCGCGGACCGAGGGGACCCTGCTGGCTGTCGATACCTGAGCAGGCTCAGGATGAACTGAGGCCCCCCTATCCTACCGATGCGGTGCCATGGGAAGTTATGAAGCGCCTCCGTGCCATCGGGAGTTGGAACTCTCGGCCTACTGCACCGTGGCGGTCTCGAGGAGATCCCGGAGCTCACCATGGACCCGTCGCCCCTCCATGGTAGACGGCTCGAGCATCATTCGGACTAGTATTGCTGTAGCCGCGATGTTCTGGCTAGCGCGATTGAAGATTGGGGGTTGCTCACCCCCATCGTCGTCGTTGATGCGGTGATAGACATCACGGGCCCTCCGCCATTACCGCGGCCTTGCTGCTCCTGCTCGAGAGTGTCTCAGAGCTGTTGTAGAAGGAGTCGGTCTTGTTCAACCTTGGCCTAAAGCTCTCGGAGCTGTTTTAGGTCCGAGCGTCGAAGTTGTCTGAGGGCATGGCCCTCGTTCCACGCTGCTGGTAGGACAACATGTGAAGGTGTGGCATCACCTACTCCCTGGCAAAGCGGGGAATGGTTGCCTGCCCCCTCATCCTCATCGCCCGTGCTTGGCATTCTAAGTTCGACGTGGAAGCACTCACGAGTGGGATCGTAAGTGCCTTCATCGTCAGAGTCGGAGTAGCCGAAGAAGTAGTCGCTCACGGCCAGGAAGCGGCGCATAGCTTCAGGGTCACAAAGTCCGGAGAAGTCCGCTCCGGCCCACACCTCGTCCTCCTCCGAGGAGTCAGCGTGGGTGTGAGTCGAAGTCATGGTGCCGAAGTTGAGGGCAAAGCGTTGGTGGCGTCCTGAGGGCTCGGCGTGAGTAGAAGCGTAGGCGGAAGCATAGGTGGTGGCGGCATTTCTCAACCCAAAGGGGTACGGGGATGGTGCCATCGCCAGGCTTTGCTCTGTCGAAGTTGACTCCTCAGGAGGTGGCGGGATAGAGCTTGATGATGGGGCGTCACCGCGCGCTACCGGTGTCCTTCCCATGCCCAAGCTCAGGCTAGATAGGTCCCCAACCAGGGACCCTATGCCAACAGCCAGGCATGGGATACCGGTGGAGCGCGGCGCGTCGCCCTAAGTTTGTGCAGTGTTGGGGTGGCCCTGCTCGCGTCGTGCTTGGCGAGCGCGACGAGAGTGGCCGCCCGGGCACCGTCTGCGCCTGGGCTGCTAATGCGTGATGTCGTTGTCGGTCGGTGGGGCTCGGGGTTGAGGAGTACCATATCGTACTCACATCCTAGAGACATGAACTCTAAGCTCCCGAACCAGATCACCATGCCGAGATGCAGTGGTCGTACAGGGTCTGCCATCCGGAACTCGTTAGGATGATGAAGCTGACACACAGAGCCCCTACCTGGCGCGCCAACTATCGGTGTTTCGGACCGGCAAGCCCTCAACCAACTAGTAAAAAATGTACTGTGTGCCCCTAATCCCAGATGGTGATGCAAAGAGACACAAGGTTTATACTAGTTCGGGCAATGAGCGCCCTACATCCAGTCTGAGAGATTGATCTTGTATTCCTTGCACCGAAATGCTTGTAGTAGGGGGTTACAAGCAGGGCGAGAGAGGGAGCTGGTCCCCCCAGGTCTCTGTGTGGGACGGCGTGAATTACCTAAGATGTTGATCCCAGGCAGCGGGAAAGCATGCGTGTTACAGAGTGTCGAGTGTGTGTTCATCTACCTCGTGAACTTGGGTCCCCTGAACTAGTCGTCCTCCTAGAAATGGCCCTGGTCTCTCCCTTTTATAGTTAAAGGAGGGATAGGGGTGATACATGTATCAGCTACGTGGCGTCAGTGCGAATAGAGGCGGCATGTCCGAGCCCTGTAGCATGTTACTATGGCGACATGGATGATGGAGTGGTCCTACCCTTGAAGTGCTAGAGCAACGCGCCGGTCACATCTGATCCTATGCGTCATGGGAGCTCCAGTGACAGCTTGATGCAGGGCCTGGCAAGCGACGTGCTGGTCACTGTGTGTTGACCGCGTGAAGAACCAAGGCTCAGTTGGTGCCAAGGCCGAGCCGTCGTGGGGGGGCTCAGCGGGCACGAATCCTGAGGTTGCCGAGACCTTGAAGTAGCCTACCGAGGCGTGGAGGGAGCAGTTGGTCCTGTACACTGATTCCAAGGCTATAGTAACCTAGACCTAACTCCGCACGCTGCGATGTTCCTAGAGTAGGGGTTAGGTAGGACAGCGTAGTATGGGCGCCGGTCGTGGGCACAGCACCGAGCACAGCGACCGGTAACCCCTGCCCTGTCCTATCCTGGATGGCATGGCTTTGATGTGACTGGCGTCTTGTCGACCACTCCGCTGTGTCGAGCCGTCGTTCGGCTGATATTGCGAGAGCGGTTGAGCGCGCCGGTCGGACATGACATCTAGTCCGAGAAGATGGTCGAGGCAGGGGCGACGAGGTTGTTTTGCTGAGCCAGCCTTGAGTCGAGGCAGAGAATCAGCGTCTCGTCCGAGGCCGTATGTGCGGGGCCTCGAGCGAGATGGAGAATTGGTTCCCCAGCCGAGGCCTTTCGCACGAGACCTCGAGCGAGGCAGAAAATTGGTAGATCGTCCAAGACCTCTCGTGCGAGACCCCGAGCGAGGTAGAAATTCAGTAGGCCATCTAAGGCCTTCCGTGCGAGGCCTCTAGTGAGGCAGAGAGTAGGTGGCCTTGGACATGGCCGGGGTTTAGCCAATAGTTGTCCCTTGGTTTTGATTTTGACGGGATCTAAGTGATTTTTTCGATTGTTGCTTAGGGGACCCCTTCTCATGGTACCCGACACGTAGTCATTATGATGAAAATCATGTTAGACCCTTCCATCGATATAGCATCTGGTTTTAAGGACAAAACCAGATACACACCATATGTGAGCCCAGGAAGTCAAATCTCACATATAGCTACAAATAAAGGTAATATCAATAGATAATGCTTAATATATAACATACTTAGTGTAAAGGACATAACCTTAGATAGCAAACAGCGAAAAGATAACTCTGATCTTCGGGTGAAGACTCCAATACCACGGGGACAACTGACTGGTTGATCACAAGCCTAATTCCTTCAAACTCTAGCAATCTGGTACCCATCCTGAATTTTTATCCAAATATTTAAAAAGTAAAGCAAGCGTAAGTACATGTCATACTCAACAAATATAATATAGGGTTCATGAGGCTCAAAAGGTTGACACTGGTTTACTGCGATTAGCTTTTAGTTAGTCACAATTTTAAGCAATTGAGTAGCAACAAGTTTATCACAACCCATGCAAACACATGATTAGGTAAACATGAATAATGAACAGCTTAAACAGTAATCATTAGTGTACATCTTCATCATCGGTATCATCCATGTTCTTCATCTATTCCATAAGGGTCCAAGGCCGCTCGTGGCTGTGAGCACGGCTGATATACTAGTTTTACACTCTACAGAGGTTGTACACTTTCACTATGAGCCGTGATTTACCGTTTCACTCGAGGCGGCCAACCTCTTGACCTACTACCAAGGAAGGTCAACAAGGTTTACTATGAAGCCTTTCAAAGGTTCGTCTAACAAGTTAGGGCTGCTAAGGTTTCCCCATCAATAAGCATAAACCCCCCTCCAAGGAGTGACTAACAAAATACCAAGAAATCAAAGTGCACCCTCTTGGTAGGCTGAGATCATACCTATCAGAGCCTCTTTTGCACCATAAAGGTAACCACTAACAAGCTAGAAAAGGTCCTCATACTGAGCTAAAGCTAGAGCCATGTAGCCCTCCTAGTTGTACTGTAAGTCCCGGATGTTCGCTTACAGATAAGTCCTTAGGGAGAGGAATCTAGAGCACCATAAAATAGTCCAATGCTCTAGTCCCCTTATTCCTTGTTGCTAAAAAATATCTTTTAATATTTATTGCATATACCATTAGTCAAGTTACAAGATCATGGCTTTAGTTGAGCATAGCATCATACTACCCAATGCAATAACCCATAGGAATCAAGGAATCCAGGATATCAAATAGCTAGGAAAATTACTACGGTTGCCAAGGTAGACACATGCATATGATTAAAATGGTATTAAGGTGAATAGGACAACAAGGAAGATCCCATGCTACACTTGCCTTAAACTCAGATCCTTCTTCTAGTCCAAATCTTTAATGAATTGCTTTTGGATTCACCACGAATAGCTCACCGACTAGACATGATCATAAAACACCACACAAGCATCTATGCAATCATACACGAAGCAGACAATAGAAATAAATTAGAACAATACACCAAACATAACAAACAACAGGTAAAAAGGTTTTAAAGATGTTCTACACGTTACTACGAACACACAGATATGAAAAACACTCTAATCGGAGCTATAACGAAAAAGTTATGAATTAAACAAGATTTTCTTTAATAAAATAATAGATTAAATCTAACCTTGAATTTCAAAAGTTAAAAATATATTTAACTGTAGGATGAACATGTAGATTACTCAATTATGAATCTAATGCAACTTGAATGGATCAAAACGGAGTTAAAACAAAGATTTTATGGCCTAAATAAGACTAGTGGCAAAACTGTAAATAGATGAAAGCGTATTTTGGATCTAACCGAAGAAACTATGTTTTCAAACGAAGAAAAAATATTCTGAATCTAACAGAGGAATTTTACGCTTTCTGAAAGAGAAAACGTATTCTAAATCTACTAGAAAGAAATTACGTTTTTGGAATAGGAAAACGTATTCTAGAAGTGCGCCATGGACTGTGGGTTATATTACGCGAAACTGCAGGGGCCCTTTTGCAAATAAACCCGGTGAACGGATACGGGCGATCTTGGACCGTTGGATTGAATCTGGACGGCCCAAATTAGAAAGGAGGGGGAGAGAGAGTCACCGGCCGGAGAAGAAAACCGGCGTGGCGGAGCTCCATTACCGGCGGCGAGAAGCTCCCCGGCATGCCTGGTTTGGGCCCTAGAGGCCATGGTTTGACGAGCCAAGAGCACAGGAAATAAGAGAAGAAGACGGCGAACTCACCTAGGGCCTTCTTGTGGTCGACGGCGGGTCTACGACGTCGGGCAGCGCGGCGGCGACGACGAGAGGAGGAGAAAAATCTAATTTACTACTCGAGGGATTTCCAAACTAGGGGTTCCCCTTACGGTAGTTTTGGTCTGCTTTGCCCAAGGTGTTGGTACATATTTATAGGGAGAAAAACTTCTCACATCTACATCAACTAGCAATATGGTACTAATTGATGTTGCACCGTTCATATTTACTAATGGACATAAATAATCATTAAAGCCCATTAGTAAATAAATACATGGGCCTTTGAGATTTATTAGAATTATTACACATGGGCTTTGAGAGTTGGTTGGAAAATGAGATATATTATTTATTTTCGTAATTAATTAATTTCGTGAATAAAATAATTCTTAAAAAGTCCAGAATTGATATTTAAGCCACGAAAAATACTCTGAGGCCTCCAAAAATTTGGAAAAATTTTCCAGAGACACTTTGGAACATGATGAACCCAAATAAAATATTTGGAGCTCATGAAAAGATTGTTGGGAACTTAGAATATAAAGAGTAATGTGAAGGAGGTAGGAATTAAATTCCAGAATGAAGGTGGATAAGTCCTAGAGATAGATATTCGTCTCCTAAATGTATTTAAAAAACACATTTTGCATCATAGAAACACAAGGTGCGACCGGCATGAATGCAACAAACATGTTTCTACTTTAAGATAAATTTTAATCTAATGAAAATTTATTATTTCCCCATGTTTTCATGAGCATAAAAATACAAAATTAAATCGTTTTAGCTCTAATTCAAGAGAAGCAAATTTTAGGATGTTACAGTCGATGTTAAGTGTGTAATAGCACTTGTTCAAGGAGCCTTTGTAGCGATTGTTCCCTGTTAGAGTCCCGCCCCAAAGTGAACGAATCAGGTACCTTGCTTCTGAGAATCACCCTACCAGGACAACATGTGATAGTTTAACTAAATGTCGGTAATTGGCGCACACCGGCCATAGAGATGTGAGCCGTCCAAGTAGTCGGCGTATCTCGCAAAAAGGCAATATAGCCAAGTCTCCAGCGTATGCAACTTGTCAAGATTGTGTGCTGGGTGACAACATCATAGTCGGAGACATGTGTAGCAGCGTGGATAGCCAAACTATCTCGCAGTTTAGAAAGTAGCAGCATGACTACTTGTCGAAGAAGTAAACAACGCTAGGTTGTGTACCTTGTATAATAGATGTGAGCTTAGTCGCAGAGATGTGAGCCGTCAACGGCATATCTATGTAGCGGACGTAAGGTAGCGGCGTGGCCACCCGTTCGTGTAGTGACAAGGAACGAACGGGGCCGTTGCATGCTGACGGTGATAACCGCCGTGTATGCTGACAACGATGGTCAGAGCCATTGACGACGAGGGCCAAGGCAGCGGCAGCGGCGAGTTGTCGACGCAAGCCTCGGTGGCGAGTCGTCGATGAGGGCCAACGAGAGCCATAGCGGCGAGTTGTCGACGAGGGCCGACGAGAGCCATGGCGGCGAGTTGTCGACGAAAGGCAATCCACGGAGGCACGTACCTCACCCAACGAAGTAGTAGTCCGAGTAAGGTAGCCTGCGAAGGCACGTACCTCACCCAGATCTGGTTCTTTGTAAGATAAATATACAAATTTTATAGTTATTGATATTCGGGATATCAAGTCAGGAGCAGGTCCTATGCATTTAAAATAATAAGTCGGGAACGGATCCCAGTATTATGAAAGGCATGTAGAATTTTTCGTGTCTTGCTCTTGTTGGACTGTGTAAATGCCCTGAGTAGCTGACCCCATATGTGTAAGCACTTGTGTCTCTGACGTATGGTTGTGAGGTTTATGACCGTGGCCATGTGAGCCATGTGAGTAAACAGTGCGTCACATGTGAGTTCGTATTACTCAAGTTATTTCACAACCGTTAAGAGAAGACTAGAGCAGTCGGCGCTGCGCTAAAAAAGAGAATGCTACGGAGCACATGTTATACTACAAGCGTGGAGCTATATGGGTAGTCGGAATACAACTATTGTATGGCTGCGGAGACGCATGTATAATATCCGGAGATATATAAAAATTAAAAAAATATATAGAAAAATATTAAAGCTTGACTTAGCTTGATTCATGGCCGGGTGGAGTAGTCGGCGTATCATGGAGGTGTAGTCGGACGGCTTGATGCAGTCAGACATCTTGCTTCTGGCATGGATGGCTTGATGCAGTCGGACGGGTACGTGGAGTAATAGTCAAGCTGTGTTAGTCGAGCTAAGGTTGAAAACCCCCCAGTATCAGCTTGACCATTGTGGCCGAGTAGTGACATGGTGGTCAAGTAGTCGGTTGGCACGGCCGAGTAGTTCTTGATCGTCTGGAACCCTTGCCGACTAGTACGTGGAATCCGAGTGATCAGCAGCAGCTAGGTCCCGTGCCGACTAGTACGTGGAATCCGAGTGATAATCAGCAGCAGCTATATCCGGGTCCGAGTATGCCGAGTATATTGGTCAATATGCTGAATCTGGAGGCCCCGTCTCGGTGTCTTAATTTTCTTCATTAGCTTGGATAGTACTCGGCTCTAAGTCTTGCCGTAGAGTCGTACATGACCGTGATGATAGATCGCCGCTCCGTGTCAAACGCCGCTTGGTTGCCGAGTACCTCCAGGTGAACTCGTGCTCTGATCCGTGTCTGCCGCATCGTATTGGCCTTGTCCCGGAGTCGGATAGTCAGATCATGGAAGTATAGACGCCGTGCTTTGTATGATGTACGTATACGTGCAAGTCAGTCTGGTATGAGCGTTTGCATGCGAGAAGATCTTCTCGCATCCCTTTGTAAGCCCTACGTCACCAGATTGACTCTGCCTTGGAGTTGCGTGCTGAATCAACTTGCCCTTTTGCGTCTGCAACTCGCTGCATATGTGTAAAGTCTGGACGTTGCGTGCCGCAGTAAAATAGTCTTCATAGTTTTTCCCGGTACCGCTTTGCAATACAAATAGCAGTTTTAGTAGATCGAAAATTGGCGAGACCAGAGTGCCTTTTGCTCGATCACCGAAATCAAGTCCTTGTTGACTCTGACTCGACCCCATGACAAACAGGAGACGTCTCGTCGAACAGGAATCCACAACAGATCGCAGCGGAGATCAATACGCGCCGAGTCGACGAATTTGTCTAGCTCCTTCATACACATGCCGTGTACGCCGATGTAGATGGAATCCAGCACCGCGGCGGACTGTTTGCAAACTGCCTCCAGAACGTGCGGTGACAACGAGGTGTCCTGAGGTCATTGGAGGGCGTGGCGACGTTGTCGGCTCGGGCCGAGAAGAGCAGCCGCCTCGGGCCGATGATCTGCGGAAGGATGCCTTAATAGTGCGCCGTTGACGGGACACCGTCTCATGGATCCGAGTCGATGTCGACTTGATATGGCCGATGTATTGACCATATAGAACGATGGGGATCAGCATGGAGAAACCCAGCTGCCGCGGACGGCATGGGAGATACATGTTGATCCCGCCGAAAAATCATGTTGTCGAGGTCCATCGAGCTCTTGATCGCGAAGTCGCCGAAAGCCCCTACCTGGCGCGCCAACTGTCGATATTTGATGACCGACAACTCTTCAACGGGATTACCCGGGACAATGATTGAAGGGCTTCGGCGTACGCAGAACTCGACAGTAAACGCAAAGAGACAAATGATCTATACTGGTTCAGGCCCTCGTGATCGAGTAATAGCCTTTACGTCCAGTCGACGTGTAGCCTTTTGCATTGGATTAACTGATATGATTGTGTATCATGGTCTGCCAATCTAGGGACCCCTGCCCTTCTTTATATAGTCCAGGAGGCAAGTCTCCTAGTCGGTTACAATATAAGAGTCCTAGTAGGATTACAGGGTAGCAATGTTACTAGAATTACATGTGGAGAATTCCTAGTCGGACTAGATCTTCTTCCTTCCTTGCGGGGTACCCGGGCACTATGTCCCACAACTACCGGGTTTATATAAGTGACGGTATGCGCGTATCATCATGTTTAACGGGGACGGTCATACTTAATCTTGTATAAATTGGGCAGTTCTGTCACACCCGGCATTAGAGCAAGATTAAGTGTAATACTATCATGTACATAGTTTGAAAACAAAGTCTTGGTTTTGAAAAGCCTATTTTGACAAAAAAAACTTAGCTATATGCAACTTGTTTCAAACCAGGGTTTCAAAACTATGCTAGCGACAACCTCCATTAAGCCCTACTTAAGGATTACAAGGTGGCTAAGTAAACTAACACTAACTATGGAGAGATTTATCTTATTGTAATTTTTATTTCGTCGTCCATACGTCGTGCTATTGTATGGATGCCATTCACTAATGGTAATGTATGGATCACTATACCCCTACGCTCAGTCAGGTAAGCAGGTAAGAATGACCGCTTTTGCTAACTAGTGGCCAAATGGTGGAGGAAAAATCTTATGTATTTACATTCTAGTGTAGCTACGCTCTTGTAATTAGTTTGAGAGCTAGCTAGTTTCTCAAATAGCTTGGTTAGTGAGTCTCTTTAGTTTAGTCTTTGAGAGCTCACTAACTTAGTAATTAATGACTTAGTCCTTGCTTGATATAGAGATCATGGATAACTTTACTTTCGATATATATATATATGTATGTGGGGTTGGGCTGAAATGAAATCTTCTGCAGGTACACTGACCATGAATGCATAGATTGAATGTAGCTAACGACTAGCTATATATATCGAGAGAGTACGTGTTATGCCACCGAAATAGAACGTGATTGCCCTTATTAGAATGGCAACTTTGTGAGGACGAATAGGACGAGCATGCATCATGATTGTTATCATGCGCATTAACACGCCTTCCTCTCCTCTGTTCTAGTAATAACTTGCTACAATTAATAATCAGTGTAATGTTGCTATCTTCTTTGTGTAAAGCTAAGCAAAATGCCTTGTTCCATGCTGCTTGAATAGTTGTGTTTGAAGATAGTGTGTGATTAGTTTTGTCTTGTATGTTTGCTTTCAAAGAAAATAGATGACAAGTTAGTAGTTAACAAAAACTTCAATCTTTTGAAACTAAAGCTTGTAGTTGTATCTTGCTAGTAGCCTGCACATGCATTTTTTAATATAATGTCAGGTTCTTCCTTTCAAATTAACTTCACATGAGTTCTTTATGTATGTGATTGTCCTGTTATCTAGATGATACCATAGTTTGTCCAACCTTTTGTCCTCAGTAAGCATATGAGTTGTTATCGAGCCTTATCGTTGTGCTAATCTCGTGGTTGCCTTTAAGTAGACCTCCTTGCTTAAAGATCTGAGCCTATGCATGTGGTTGCTAACCTTAGATACCTTTTCTTAAAAATATGTACCTATGTATGCCTTGAGCTTTTGTTTAATTAGTTAGTCGGAGTTAAGTTTTCCCAAATGCTAACTTAACACCGTTGAGTTTTCAGAAAAATGCTAACTCTTGCCTGTGGTATGTCCATGTGCCTGTTTGTGAAGCTATGCCCAAAACCCTTTTGGGACCTCTTTTGTTGCCTATCCTAACAACCATCTTGTCTCTAAAAACTTGATCATATCCACACTCTTGTTTAACTAAAATTTAATAGTATCATGTTAAAGGTAGCACATATTCGCATTATGATCTTTAAACTAAGAACCAATGTGTTACACCTTCATCGACATGTCATATCAAGAATCATGCATCACGACTGTTGTCACTCTTAAGCATTGCAACATGTCGCATTGGTATTACTTCGACATCATGAGTCCCTCATCTTTTTAACCACATGCACACATATGCATGATTGAAAGGGATATGCTTATAGTTAGTGGGACGTAGCATGTTTGAATGCGAAGTTTCTTGATTTGGTGCTTGTTGGTCGTTCTTCTTCCTCACTTTTGGTGTTGTTCTTTGGTTTTTGGTGTCTCGATTAGTGGTGGTGTTACCATGTCCGACCAACTATGGTGCTGCGATGGGATTAGTGTCCCTGTATGTGCGCGCCATACAGTTGTGCCGTTGGTTTCGTATGTGCGCGCCATATAGCTGCTACTGATGAGAGCACAAATTTGGATTTTTGTTGGGTTTTCTAATAATCTTCCTTTTTGTGTTGACGTGACCGAACGAATCGGAAGAAAACATGAAATTATGGGACGCTTTTGTACATGGCAGTACAACATCATATCTTTTACACTAATTCATGATCATGCTACATATGCATCATGTCATAAGCTAAGATCTATGCATCACCAAGTTGCACTACGTATATCATCATGTAGGATGCACCATATTATAACCATTTCATTCATACATGGTGTCATCCCATATATGCATTGCACCCTTCATGATGGCATTGCACCATGGGTTGCATCATCATTCCCTTAACATAGTGTTATGCATATGAGATGCATCATGATGTCGTTCATATTGGCATCTTGCATGTAGGAGTCGTGTAATTAAATAATAAAAACCCCTCAGGATCGTGTTAGACCCATTTCAGTTTTTCATTTACATCAGCTCTGGAGCCCTCAAGATAACACCAAGTGATTTGTAGTTGGCAGTGCTGATTTAGTTGCAATGTCTACAAAACAGTGGTTAGAAAAGATGCAGACACTACTCATTAGCAAGCTTTGGATGCCCTGGAAGACTTCCCTAATTATTCCCATCTGTTTATATCTTTGGGCCTTGTTCCTTGATTTTTCAATCCCATGAGATAAATTATTGTTGCCTAACTCCACCCACATATTCATTGTCCATATATGACTCAATTCGTGCCATGTGGGATTTCTCATTGGTTGTGTGTTCAGTAATTGTGTTATGATTGACGACTGACGATGCCATGACAAAACCGAAGACATCCTGTGGACTGTAGCCACATGGTTGTGCTGCTCGGCATGCGCTGGTATCGTAGTTTCTAATCATGACCCATTGTAGAGCTACACCGATGTGTTATCTCCTCGTGATCTTCTCTTGATCTATACCTCAATGTTTGGTAAGAAGATCTATATATCAGACCAAATGCAGCCGGACTTCCTCCTAATGTTGCAAAGAGGATAACCTCTGAAGAACAGGTCACCGACATAAACATTAATAGATTGCAAGAGGTGTTAGACAAAAGACTCTGCTCGACTGTCTCTGTAAGTAATGCTAACCATCAATCAAGCCGCATATGCCATCATTGTTGGATCAAAAGGACACACAACACTTAAAGTTAGACAAGTCATCAGTCGGGCAAGAATCAATGGAAATGTTATGCTCCTTAATAGGTCACCCTGTGTTCATGATCTTTCTGTCCAAGTTCTCAATCTTTATGTGTATGGTGATCATAAAGTCAAAATCAATTTTCTCTAGTGTGACCCCTTTTCTATTGACTTCGATAGTGATTGTTTGTATGCCTCAACTATGATTATCGCTACTGGTCACCCTGTGTTCATGATCTTTCTATCCAAGTTCTCAATCTTTATGTGTATGGTGATCATAAAGTCAAAATCAATTTTCTCTAGTGTGACCCCTTTTCTATTGACTTCGATAGTGATTGTCTGTATGCCTCAACTATGATTATCGCTACCAAGAACGAAAGCTTGGAACTTTTAGTGTTGAGAGACAACTAATTAGTTGCCATAGTGGGAAGGTTAACCTCTAGCTAGGTAACGGCTCTCTGGTAGCTACGAAGGCTATGTCTCACAAAACAATGTTAAGCAAAAGAACCAGTAAACTAGTCAGCAATGCTTGTACCACTTTCATTTCTAGACCCTGAGGAAATCAAGTCAATTCCACCTTGAACAATCACTTATATAGTACAAGATGTATTATTAGCTAAGTGGATGTCCAAGGAGAATACATCCTTCATTAAGGCCAGCACTGTAACACATGTGGATACTAACGAAGAATCGGTTCAGGACTCATTCTCGGATTTGTTGTCCTCCAACCTTCGTGATAAGTGTCTAAGTGAAGCTCTGAAAATTTTGGATATACTAGATCTGCTATCGATGAAGCTATATATATTCCGTGATAATTAGAGAAGTAACCTGTAAGAATTACAAGGTTCCCCAAACTCTTTTTGGATGAAGCACAGAAGGACCTTTAGAAACAGTCCCTTATTCTTGAGCAGTCAAGGTGTCTAAGTAATTAACTCATAGCAGTGCCAATTGAAGATAAGTTGAAAAGTGTCACACAACAGATTTCGGATTATGTTGTGAAATCCTCATACTTTGAGCTGCTGATTGATTTTGAGAAGATTTGCTCAATGCCAAAGTAGTTCAACAAGTAGGTTTTAATTGGCTTGTAACTGTACTGTAAGGGAAATTAGAACTCAAGCCGTTTGATAGAGGACTATTTTTCAAACTTGGTGAATAAACACTCAGCCATTGAAGATAAGTATTTTCCAGAAGCCTAAGCATGTACCAGTTTCTCATAACACAAAGTTCATCTCCTCATGGTCTCAAACGATATGAAAGATTATATATGCTATATTCGCTAGAAAAACAGATGATCTAAAGTTACTAGCCTTTACTTGAGACCAAATTCTTGTCAATACACCGAAGGCAAAGTACTTTAGAGAATGTTATCTTGGATTCCTCCCAAAGTAGCAATGTTGTCTTGGATCTTCCCAGAATATACAATACCTCGTGGGAGCCAATAAAGAAAATTCTCCAGATAAAGTCAGCCACAAAAGGATGTGAAAGTTCATAAAGTTGTCCTGTTTTTAATAAGCTGGTGTGCTACTGCCATTTACATTCTATTTGGAACCAAGTAACAACTTACATCTGGCATTCTTGTGGAGTTGTAAGAAGCTAAGTGTTATCTCAGATGTTGGAAAAGCTGACATGCTTATCTCCCCTTGAAAAGTCTTTCGCCCTGAATCTCGGGACGAGATTCTATTAAGGGGGGAGGGCTGTGACACCCCAGGTGTCAATTTCAAGTTAAGCAGTGAATTAACTCTAATCTAAACAAGTCAAAGGATGATTGTGAGCTTTAGTTTAACACCTGACAAGTGGTGATAGAGGTGGAGTCAAATTTTTTCAAATATGACCTAACTTAAACTTTTCAAAGGCAAAGACAAAACTCTTTATTGCACTCATCCTTGGTGGAAGTTGTAGTGCATACTTGTCTCCCCTTGAAAAGTCCATCATGTCTTTTCATGGGCATCACCTAATCATGAACATATCCTAGTCACATGAAAAAAAATACATGTTGTTTTGGATAAAAAAGTTATAAAAATTATAATTTCCGCTTTGCTTAAAAACACTTTTGTTAATTGAGTAGAAACATGTGATGTCAACTAAACCTTGCATTCATGTTCAAACAACTCTAATTTAACTCTTGAACAAAAGTTAGTTAAGGTTTATATTTGAAAAATGTGAAGAAAATGCTAAAAATAACTGAAACTCTAGTTTAAACCTTTTCATGTTGCTACTTTGGTCAATATAGAACTTTGGTTTCTATTTCAGTTTTGAGGTTTGGCCTTTAATAAAAAGTTGTAGTTTAGTTTGTGTACAGCGAACCTTGTTTTTGGACCCAAGCCTAAATCAACCTCTAACATGTCCAAATAGTGATCACAAGTATAAATGCAGTGCTGTTTTAGCTTTCCAAAAATCTGTCCCTAAATATCAGTTATTAAGTTCAATATTTGGTGAATTATTAAATCAATTTTCATAAATAAAATTTGTGCAACTTTGCTTCTATGGATTAGTGTGATGTTTGCACTTTGATATCGAACTATTGGTTGGATTGTTTGATCAATGTTTGGCTATTAATTATTTGCCCAAAGTAGCAAATCAATTCATTTGTAGCACTGTAAACTGAATGCAGTTTTCAGTTTCAGGGTTAGGTTTTCAAAATTCAAAACCATCCAAACTATCAAGTTTATGTGGATACTCATTTAAGCAATGTTGGAGATCCCTTTTAGTTCTACAACTTTTAGTAATGGAGTTTTAACCCAGGATGAATGGTTTGAGAGAAAAATAGAGAGGGAGAGGCACTGTCAGTTGTCAGTTGGTGAGCAGTGACCGGCTGGCAACAGCCTGCTCAGCTGCTACACTGCCGCCGATGGCCACCTTCTCGGCGTTTTGCCGTCTAGGCCACGCCATCACCATGAACAGGGGCTGAGCTGCGCTGGTGAACCTGGAGAAGACTCGCCACACCCAATTAATGCTCCCAACACCGGCAACTCCTCCTTTGCTTCCTCCTCTATTGCCGCCGCCCTCCTCTGCTCGCCAATCAAATTCGTCGTCACCGTTCAACCCCCGCTCAATTCGTTGCACCAGTAGTTGCGCCTACACTGCCCTTCCTTCCCCACCTAGCTGCGACATGCCTCGTCGTAAGGTGAGCGCTCCTAGCCCAATGCCACCGCCATGGGCGCCATGGCCGCTGAGCTCGCGCTCGCCGTGGCCAGCGCGTCTCTGTCTCCCTTTTTCTTCTTCTCCTTCTTGTTTTAGCTTCACCAGGAACCTATTTGTAACACCCCAAAATTTGCCTCTTTTGAAAATTGGTTTAAAATGGTTTATTTATGAATTTTGTGCTCATGACAGTGTAGGAAATAAAACTCTTTGTTAAATTAAAATTCATCATAAGGTAGCAACATGTTTGAGCATACATGCCCTTGCATTTGATTTATTTGGGTTGAGTGGTTTTGATTGAAAATTTAAAATGATTTAAATTGCTTTTACAAATGAAATTAAAATTAACTTTGTAATAAAAGAAAAGAAAATTTGAAAATAAAAGGATTTAAAAAGTTGTAAAAATTTATTTTTGAAAACCTACCAAAATTTCTCACTTTTATTTGAATTGAAAAGTATATTCAAAACTCTATTTGAATTTGGTTCAAAATTGAATTTGGTTTTGAAAACAAAATAGAAAAAGAGTTGGGAAATGGAAAACTTCTCTCCTCCCAATCTTTCCCGTGCGGCCCACTCAGCTCCACAATGGCCCAGCACCACTTCTCCCCGCTTGGCCTAGCATTTCCCTTCCACCCTTCTGGCCTGGAAGCACAGCAGCCAAGCAGGCCAGCGGAGCCCAGCAGCTGGGTCGGCCCACTCTTCCGTCCTCTCGGGCCGCTCCACCTCTCCTCTCTCGTGGCTTGTTTCCCCCTTAACCCGCGCGGGCTGTCTCTGAGCCGGCCCAATTTCCTCTCCCTACCGAAGGCCGCAGCCCAGCTCAGCAACAAGCCACGCAAGCGCACGCTCCTCCGTCTCTCTCTGGCTAACAGCTCGACCCCGCCTCTTCTCTCACCGACAGGTGGGACCTACCTGTTAGCTTCATCCCTTAGCTCGAGCTCGTAACCAGCACGGAGTTCTTTGGCCGTGTCCGTCTCCGTCTCCACCCCACTCCGCTGATTTGCGTGCGCCACAAGCCGTCTCGCTCCCATAAATAGCAGTCGCACCAGCACCGCTTTCCCCGAACCCTAGAAGCAAGCGCTGCCGCCTAGAAACGAGCTCTAGTGCCGTTTGTGCCCTAATCCACGCCGCCGCGAACTTCAAGCCACCTAACCGTGCCCGAGGCCTCCACCATGCCGTCGCAGCTTCCCCCAAACCATCCATCGAGCTCGCCTCGAGCTTCTCTTGCTCCCCGTAATCCTCCCATGCCCTGTGGTGACAGAGAATGTCGAAGCCGACGCCACCGATGAGGTCCAGCCATGGCACCGCCGTCCAGGTACTGTGCCGGCGACCCCCATCTTCCCCTCTCCGCTCTCAGCTGTCCGATCCAAAATCAAGGGCCAGGATTAGAACATACCGATTCGCTTGTAGTTTTGCAAAAAGGCCATTACAATTATTTGAATCTTAACCCGCCGTCCCTGGTTTCTTTCAAAAGATCCCCTAAGCTTTTGCTAAATAGGATCCGCCGTCCTCGGCGGGTTTAAAAATCATATTTTATTTATTTTAATTCAAAAACCAAGTTCCACTTATTTACAGAATTGCCACAATCTTCTATAGGCCATAAAATCTCTGTTTTAATTCTGATTTAATACGTTCAACTTGCGTTAGGTTCGTAATTCTATAATCTGAATGTTCATACTGCTGTTAGATATGTTTTCAACTTTTAAAATTTGAGGTTAGATTTAATCTATTATTTTACTAAAGGAAATCTTGTTTAATTCATATCTTCTACATTTTAGCCTCGATTTGACCTGTTCAAGTTGTGCTAGATTCATTACCACGAGATCTACATGTTAGTAACATTGTTTATCATATCACTATTTCTAAAATTTCATGATTTAAACTCTAACTTGAATAATAATTATGCAACTGGATTTTATAAGTAAAATATGATTTGTTTTACTTTAGTTTTATAATTCAAATTCAAATTTGACTTAATTCAATTTATATACGCTTTTATATAGTTAAAACACATGAAGCTTATAGTTTTGTATTTTCTCTTATGAGTAGATCTTTTGGTAGCCGTTTCTTTCAAACTGTAGCTCCGATTAGCGTGAACCTCGTGTCTGTGTGTTCGTAGCGATGCATAGAATCATGTTTCAAACTCTTTTACTTATTTTTCTATGATTGGTGTACTATTCTAATCTAGATCTATTGTTTGCTTCATGTATGATTGCATGGATGCTTGTGTGGTGCTTTATGATCTTGTCCAGTCGGTGAGTTATACGTGGTGAATCAAGAAGCAGATCTTTGTAGTTTTGGACTTGAAGAAGGATCTAAGTTTAAGGAAAGTATAGCATGGGATCATCCTTATTGTCCTATTCACCTCAATATCACATTAATCATATGCATGCGTCTACCTTGACTGCCACTAAGGATTTCCTAGTACTTTGTACCTTGTGCCTTGTTACCTATGGGTTATTGCATTGGGTAGTATGATGCTAGTGCTCAACTATAACCATGATCTTGTAACTTGACTAATATAATATGCAATAAACATTAAAAGATGCTTTTTAGCAACATGGAATCAAGGGTCTAGAGCATTGGGTTGTTTTATGGTGCTCTAGATTCCTCTCCCTAAGAACTTATCTGTAAGTGATCATCCGGGACTTATAGTACAGCTATGAGGGCTATATGGCTCTAGCTTTAGCTCAGTATGAGGACCTTTTCTAGCTTATTAGAGGTTACCTTTATGGCGCAAGAGGGGTGTGTTCTGGGTTGGATATAGTGCGACCTCTGTTCGTCGGTGTATAGGCTGATAGGCTATGCGTTATTGTGCCTGTTGGAAGGGGAGCCCTACATTCGCAGGCCACAGAAACCTAGCGGCCCTAACTTGTTAGACGAACCTTTGAAAGGCTTTATAGTGAACCCTGTCGACCTTCCTTGGTAGTGGGTCAAGAGGCTAATTACCTCGGGCGAAAGGGTAAATCATGACTCACAGTAAAAGTGTACAACCTCTATAGAGTGTAAAACTGGTATATCAGCCGTGCTCATGGTCACGAGCGGCCTTAGAACCCTTACGGAATAGATGATGAACACTGATAATACGGATGATAAAGATGCTCATTAATGGTTAATTGTTTATGCTATTCATTATTCATGTTTACCTGATCATGTGTTTACATGGGCTTGTGATAAACTTGTTGCCACACAATTGCTAAAAGATGACTCATTAAAAGCTAATCGCAGTTATACCAGTGTCAGCCTTTTGAGCCTCATGAACCCCATGTTATATTTGTTGAGTACGACATGTACTTACGCTTGCATTACTTTTCAATACTTTGGAAAAATCCTGGATGGGTACCAGATTGCTAGAGTTTGGAGGAATTAGGCTTGTGATCAACCAGTCAATTGTCCCTGTAGAATTGGAGTCTTCACCCGAAGATCGGAGTTGTCTTTTCGCTATTTGCTATCTAAGGTTATAGTCTTTATACTAAGTACGTTATATATTAAACATTGTCTATTGATATTACCCTTATTTATAGCTATATGTGAGATTTGACTTCCTGGGCTCACATATAGTGTGTATCTGGTTTTGTTCTTAAAACCGGGTGCTACACTCTTTTGCTTAACCGCTTGACCGTTGAACGTTTCAAGCATCGGCTTCACCATAACACTGCGCGCTGTCGCCGTGCTCTGGGTGCCGCGCCGCCATGCGCATGGCCATGCCTCACTGCAGCCTCGCCAAGCCTTAAACCTAACCCCTAGATCCCCGTGTGAGCTCCCTGGAGCCCATGCTCGTGGCCACCGGCCAAACCTTGGCTGGAGACGGTGAGTCTGTCGCCGTCGTCGTGGCTTAGCGCCACCGCACCGCCGCTAGCGCCACTGCCTAGCCTAGGAGTCGAGCGCCCCACCTTAATCTACCTTGTTAGATGTGGAGTGAGACAAGGAGTCCAACGGTGGTGGTTCCATCGCCAGCAACCTCGCCGACGGTGAGCTATCGCCTGTGGACCGGGCAACCCTGCTCTGTCCCTATGGCAAGTGGGGCCAAGCTAACCGAGGTTTCTACACGTCAGTCGCTCTGGGTGCATGGACCGGGTGCGCCTAGTGGCAGTTAGGGTGGTTTTTGTTGTTTTCTTTTTTAGAATTTGTTTCAAACTTGTAAAATTTATAACTTAAGCTTGGGAGATCCAATTTGGGTGAAACCAATTTTGTTAGTTTTGTCTTGTTTGTGCTCTACATGTTAGAATCATAAAATTTGTTGTTTGACAACTTTTTATTTACTATTTTTATTTACCTAGAATAATACCTTTTTAGCTTCCACAAATGATATCTTGGGCCATAAGTATAAAAAATTCATGAAGCCAATTTTCATGGTTTTCTAGTAACTTACTCTAGCTCAAAAACATATAATCTCTACTGTTTGGCCAACTTTTATATGTTGTACTGTTTTCCTAGTAAATTGTATGTTTAACTTGTATTGTTTGTATCCTAAATTTTTTTTTGTGTGTGTGTGTGTCTATATATATATATATATATATATATATATATATATATATATATATATATATATATATATATATATATATATATATATATAGAACTACTATCCTGTAGCTGGCTACAGAATAACTTATTCTGTAGCCACTTTGAGTTACGATAATTACTATGTTATTTTACAAGATTATAGTAACTCCTTACTAAGTGGTTTAATATAACGTTATGGTAAATATCCCCATATGTTATAGTAACCCAACTATCGTAAATATGTATTGACATTATGGTAAATTAGTATATAAAATTATAGTAAATGGAGGTGGCTACAGAATAACTTATTTTGTAGCCGGCTACTGAATAGTCTCTCCCTATATATATATATATATTGTGAGGAAATTTAGGTGATATGCTATTCACAGCATATGTGTGCTGCTGTATTTTCTAGGAATTAAATTTATACAGCAGCTGCCCTTTTTCCTTTTTGTACATTGTTGATTATATAAATATAAGATGAATATGCTAATGATAGAAAATGAATGCAATTTCAAACTTATCTATGCATACTACTTGATGCTTGCCCAACTTTTACCCTTTTTGATAAATGATTGATGATCATGCTATAGTGTTTTGTGAACCCCTGTTGATGTGCTAAAAATACATAAAACTAATGTGCCTAGGTGAATTAAAAATAATTGCCATCTCTACCAGAGAAGAGATATGCACCTACTCGGTAAAAAGAATTAAAATTTGATTAGCATCTTGCCATTTCTATGATGTATGTTTAGTAGTAGAACCTTGATCAAGATTGACATGGCTAAATTTAGTGTTACCTACATCAACCCTAGTGCTTTTGTTTGATACTAAACTTAATTAGTTCTCGATAGATAAATGTTACGGTGTTGTCTTATTGCTATCTTAGCATGACAAATTTGTGTGATGTTTAGTTGGCACTTTATTCATCCATGTGCCTAGGTCAATTTTTGTTATGACCTTATACTTGTCCTTGTTTGCAATCGCGTGATGTTTTGGTTTTGCTCTTTCTCATATGCATGCATTGCATATATTATATAGGTACGCTAGATGTATGACGAAAGGGTGAAGAACGTGGTGCTGAAACCAACCAAAAGGTGATGTTGGTGAACGGATCTAGAAGATGGGAGGACCTCGGGAATACATGTCGGGCAAGAGATGCTCGCCAAGCGAATATCATCTAACAAACACTGACCTAGTGTTGAACCCCAGGCAAGCCCCGGAGCATTCTAAGCCTCCTACCTCTCTTTTAAAATACACTTGGGTTTATATTTTGTATTGTGCATTAAGTATAGGAGCTGAATTGAAACCCATTACCGCATGTTTTAGCTTGTCTACAATATATATACCCGTATCCATACTAGTATGTATAGGTCGCTCTATGCCTAGCTATGCTTAGACCGGTAGAAGTCGGGTGATTCCTGTCGCCTGCGAGACATATGTGGCTACTCTGACACGGTTGGCTATATTTGCTATCGTGGAAAAGAACCAGGTGATAATGGATAACTGGAGATCGGACGGGATCTGGTGCTATTATGGTTGTTGTTGATGCTGGCTAGACATGTATTCTTTGATCCCGTCTGTGTCATTTAAGGACCGCTTCGTTGTCGGACCTTGGTTGAGATTCGAGGTGCCAAACACATAACAGGAGCCTAAGTTATAGTTGACCGTGAAGCCGATTAGCTCATTCGGGCTGAGTATATTGAACCGTTAGCATTGCTGGGAGGAGAGCTTGAAGGAAGGGGACTGTTCCAAGACCATGTTTGCTACGGACTATAGGGTTTATATAAGTGACGGTATGCCCATGTCAACGTGTTTAACGGTGTAAGGAAAATGGACCCTTGGCCCATTTACTTTGGATTTTGGTGTTTGATGACCAACACAACCAAATTGGACTAATGAATTTGCAAGTGTCTGTTTTGTAGTCCAATAGGGTGCAAGACGTGACTTGGACGAAGGCGACGTGATGATCTGATGATCAACACCTCAAGCAAGACATTAGAAGCACAAGTGAAGACCCAAGATATCAAGCAAAGTCCAAGCACGAAGATAGGAACCAAGCCGTATGCAAGATCACAAAGAAACGAGCTCGTAGAGGCGATCGGATGCAAGGACCGGACGCTGGCAGCAACTGACCGGATGCAGGAATGCAGCGTCCGATCGAGGACCGGTGGCTCGGTAGACAGGCGACCAGACGCGAGGACCGGACGCTGGCGGCAACTGACCGAACGTAGGAACGCAGCGTCCGATCGAGTACAGAGAGGTTCCAGGCGCGCGAAACTACGACCGGACGCGTCCGGTGGTAGGCGACCGGACGCTAGCAGCGTCCGATCGGTGGTTCACGGCTACAATGGTCGGGATGACCGGACGCGTCCGGTCAGGACGATTCAGCGTCTGGTCGGTAGCAGAATTGCGGGAGTTCGACCCCAACGGCTACTTTCTCAGTGGGGCATATAAATACAACCCCCAACCGGCCATTTGAAGGAAGTGGAGCTGAGGAAACATACCAAGGGTGTTGATACACCATTTTAGTGATCTCCACATACATAGTGCTTAGTGTTTTATTAGGTGATTAGCATAAGTGCTTTGCAAAGTGCTTAGGTTGATTAGACCACCGCTCATGCGCTTGCTCTAGGTGTTTGCCTAGTGTTTAAGTGAGGTTTGCATACCTCTTGCCACCCCGTGCTTGCGAGCACAAGTGTTGTACATCGGAGGGGCTTGAAGTCTTGCGAGATCACACCAACCGCGTTTGTGGTGTGGCCGCCACCGTGTACCAAAGGGAACAAGGCCCGCGGCGTTTCGGCCGAAAGCTTGATAGTGAAGACGGCGGGGAGCATCCGGGAGAGGCTTGCCGAGAGGCACATCGGAGACCCACTTGCGCGTGGGGAAGGCCCGAGGCTATCCACGGAGTTACCCGGCCAGGAGCTTGGCCCTTGCGAGGGATTCCTTGCGAGGGGCTCCAACGAGGACTAGGGGGAAGCTTGCGCGCTTCTCGATACCTCGGTAAAAATACCGGAGTCATCGATGGGAGTTTGCATATCTCTACCTTGCTCTTTAAGCTTCCACATTTACATTGATCATATTATTATCATTTGCGGTAGAGATAGCAACACACTAGCAAAACCGTAGTTGCACATCTAGATAGATTATCTTTTGCGTAGGTTTTGCTAGAGATTGAAAAAGAGGCCATAGTTTAGAGTTAGATTTTTTAAGTTGCTTAATTCACCCCCCCCCCCCTCTTAGGCGTCACAGTCCCTTCAATTGGTATCAGAGCCGGTTGGCTCATATTTGGACCCTTGGCTTAACCGCCGTTGAGCCGATGCGATTGTAGAGTGGTTGGGATGGATACCGCTAGGCCTCCATAATTTGACGGCACTAACTTCCCATACTATAAAGCTAGAATGGCTTGCCATCTTGAGGCGGTTGATTTAGGTGTATGGAGAGTCACTCGTGATGGGATGAAACCCATTAAGAATCCCGAAAAGCCCACAAAGAGTGACGAAAAAGAAATGCATTTTAATGCTAGAGCTAAGAATTGCTTGTTTGAATCCTTTAGCATGGATGTTTTTAACCAAGTGTTTACTTTAAATACTGCTCATGAAATTTGGTTTAAACTCCAAGAGCTCCATGATGGCACAAGTAATGTCCGTGAGCAAAAACATTGTCTAGCTAAGCAAAATTATGATTCCTTTGCTATGAATGATGATGAGCTTGTTCGTGATATGTATTCTCGATTGAATCTAATTATCAATGAGCTCCATTCTATCGGATTATTAAAGCTAGATGATGCGGACATCGTGAGGAAGATCATCTCCGTGCTACCACAAAAGAAATATGCAAGCATCATCACCATTCTTCACAACATGGAGAACTTGAGCAACATGACCCCGGGCATTGTCATTGGCAAACTAGTGGCATTTGAAATGTCACGTAAGATGGGTCAAGAAGAAGCATCTTCATCAAGCAAAGGCAAAGCTCTCGCTTGTAGCGAGAAGAAAAAGATGAAGGGCAAGAAAGTTGAGTCAAGCTCAAGCTCAAGCTCCTCAAGTGAAGAAGAAGAAGATGAGGATGATGATGATGACGAACATGAATCAAGTGATGATGATCAATCTTCCTCCTCCACCTCCGACCTTGATGAAGAATCAATCAAACTTATCAAAAAGGTGGAGAAGATGATCGTAAGGCTCAATGTCAAGGGTGTGCCCATCCAAATTCAAGACCTCATTTTCACTAATCAAAGAAACGAGCAAAGAAAGAGGGGATGCTATGGATGCGGCGAGTTGGGGCACTTTGTGGAAGTTTGTCCAAACAAGCCCACACCCAAGACAAAGAAGAAGGCGTGCAAGAACAAAGCCCTCACAATAATAAGGTCATGGGATGATTCTTCAAGTGAAGAAGAAAACCATCACAAGAGGCGAGGCCACAAGCACTCATCATCAAGCTCTTCTCGTGTGTGCCTTATGGCACGAGGTAACGAAAGCTCATCCTCTAGTGAGAGTGATAGTGATGATGACTTGCCTTCTTACAATACAATTGTGCAACAAAATCTTAAATATTCTAAAGTTTGCACTAGACAACAAAAGAAGCTCAAAACTTTAAAAGAAGAGCTAGGTAGTTCACAAGAAGCATACAAGAATTTGCTTGAACAATATGAAAACTTTGCAAATCTCAATATTGAACTATCTACTAAAATTGAGCAACTTGAGGATAGTGCAACAACAAATGCATGCACAATTAATGATAAGCAACTTGAAAAGAAAAATAAAAAATTAAAAGAAAAGTTAGCTAGCTCACAAAATGATTATCAAAGTTTGCTTGCTAAAATGGAAATCATGTGCAAACATTGTGATGAGCTAACAAATAAAGTTGCTAATCTTGAGGCCGTCAAAAACATCCCCATCAAGGCATCTAAAAGAAATGACATAATTAAAAAGGATGCATCTACCTCTTGCAATGATTTATGTTTAGACTCACCTTTGTGCAACCAAGCTTGTGTTGAGAAAGTGATTGTAGATACATGCACACAAGAGGTTGCAAAAGAGAATGAGCAACTCAAGCAAGAAGTAGCTCGCCTCACCAAGGACTTGACTCAAGTGAAAGGCAAGGCGAAGCAAACCCAACTTCATCAAGATAACACCGTCAAGGGAGTGAAGAAGCTTGATGAAGGACAAATCGTGGTTTGTTACGTGTGCCACAAGGAAGGTCACAAGTCCTATGAGTGCAAGGTGAAGAATGGGGGAGGAGCAAAGAAGAAGGAGAAAAAGCAAACAAGCAAGCTCTCCAACACCTACACCAACAAGGTGGACAAAAAGGCCTCCACACCTTATCTCTTGAAGAAGAAGAAAAATGACAAGGTGGTGGCCATCAAGGTGAACAAACAAGCCAACAATGGGGTCAAACGCTTTTGGGTGCCAAAGGAAATCATTTCAAACATGAAGAGCACCAAGAAGGTTTGGATCCCGAAAGGGAAGTGAGAAGTCCATCGGACTTTGGGGAATTTGGAGACTTGGCAAAGTATGGGTGCATTTCATGGGGTGCATCATGTTGGACAAAGTTATTGCTAAGTGGGTTAGTGAATACTATGGACCCAAATTCCCCTTCCCATGACAGGTAACTAGATTCAATTTACTTCAATTGGTATTAGACTTAAAATTTTTCCTACAATTGGTATCTTTTAGCATCTAGTTACTCTTCATGCCTATGTTTGCATTTGAATTCTTATATCTTTTGTCATGCATACACTAGGTATATCATATGGTAGGTGTGCTCAGTTTCATTCTTAACCCTTGGAGCAAACCTACACGGTTCACAATTGTTTAAGAGCACGGCACATAGCTTGTTTTACTATTGTTCATCTAATATGTGTCAATATCCAAATTGTAGATAATTTCTTCCGAATATCCATTTTTAAAAAAAATGATTCTCACATTCATGAGATGTCATCTTTCAAGTGGTATTTTTTTTCCAAAATCAATGTGCATGATTTCTCCAAAGTATTCTACTTTTGTGTGCACATATTTAAGGGGAGTAATTCTACAACTTGGATGCTTTGAGACTAACACTTTTACAAATGGTATCAATCTTTCAAACCTATCACATGTGTAGTAGTCTCATTGTAAGGAAATTGGAGTCCCTGGAGTTAAGCATCATTCTTCAATTGGCATCATCATGTTGATTTCATTTCATTTTTATATGCTTTCTCCATGCATTATATAGATTAAACTCTCTTGTGCAACAAATTGCTAATTATGCATATGCTTTGCTTTCTACCATATGTATGCATATATTTAGGGGGAGCTTAGTCTATATAATGCGAGAGTCAAATTTTGTGATCCATTTCACTCTATACACAAAGGATCATGAAATTTGACCCTCCCTTGTGCTACTAATGTCTTCCTTTTCGGTGTTTGATGCCAAAGGGGGAGAATTTGGAGGACCAAAGGCAAGCATTAAGTTAATGTTTACAAATGGTAATGGTCCAAGAAAGGGAGGATAGTGGATTATGGATTAGTTTAAGTAATGGGGAGAATTTATAAGAAGCAAAACTTTAATCCATAATGCCACATGGGGACATTTGCAAGGGCAAGCTAGGTCTTCAATTGGTATCATAGTCTTTCATGTAGTATCTCTTAGCATCATAAACTTGCCCTTTGCATTGCATCCTAGCAAGTAGGTAGTTGTTAAATTTAAAATTTTTATTATTTACTTGCTTTGGTCGTGTTGGCATCAATCACCAAAAAGGGGGAGATTGTAAGAAAAATGGACCCTTGGCCCATTTACTTTGGATTTTGGTGTTTGATGACCAACACAACCAAATTGGACTAATGAATTTGCAAGTGTCTGTTTTGTAGTCCAATAGGGTGCAAGACGTGACTTGGACGAAGGCGACGTGATGATCCGATGATCAACACCTCAAGCAAGACATTAGAAGCACAAGTGAAGACCCAAGATATCAAGCAAAGTCCAAGCATGAAGATAGGAACCAAGCCGTACGCAAGATCACGAAGAAACGAGCTCGTAGAGGCGACCGGACGCAAGGACCGGACGCTGGAAGCGCGACCGGACGCTGGACCGGTGGCTCGGTAGACAGGCGACCGGACGCGAGGACCGGACGCTGGCGGCAACCGACCGGACGCAGGAACGCAGCGTCCGATCGAGTACAGAGAGGTTCCAGGCGCGCGAAACTGCGACCGGACGCTAGCAGCGTCCGATCGGTGGTTCGCGGCTACAACGGTCGGGATGACCGGACGCGTCCGGTCAGGACGATTCAGCGTCCGGTCGGTAGCAGAATTGCGGGAGTTCGATCCCAACGGCTACTTTCTCAGTGGGGCTTATAAATACAACCCCCAACCGGCCATTTGAAGGAAGTGGAGCTGAGGAAACATACCAAGGGTGTTGATACACCATTTTAGTGATCTCCATATACATAGTGCTTAGTGTTTTATTAGGTGATTAGCATAAGTGCTTTGCGAAGTGCTTAGGTTGATTAGACCACCGCTCATGCGTTTGCTCTAGGTGTTTGCCTAGTGTTTAAGTGAGGTTTGCATACCTCTTGCCACCCCGTGCTTGCGAGCACAAGTGTTGTACATCGGAGGGGCTTGAAGTCTTGCGAGATCACACCAACCGCGTTTGTGGTGTGGCCGCCACCGTGTACCAAAGGAAACAAGGCCCGCGGCGTTTCGGCCGAAAGCTTGATAGTGAAGACGGCGGGGAGCATCCGGGAGAGGCTTGCCGAGAGGCACATCGGAGACCCACTTGCGCGTGGGGAAGGCCCGAGGCTATCCACGGAGTTACCCGGCCGGGAGCTTGGCCCTTGCGAGGGATTCCTTGCGAGGGGCTCCAACGAGGACTAGGGGGAAGCTTGCGCGCTTCTCGATACCTCGGTAAAAATACCGGAGTCATCGACGGGAGTTTGCATATCTCTACCTTGCTCTTTAAGCTTCCGCATTTACATTGATCATATTATTATCATTTGCGGTAGAGATAACAACACACTAGCAAAACCGTAGTTGCACATCTAGATAGATTATCTTTTGCGTAGATTTTGCTAAAGATTGAAAAAAAGGCCATAGTTTAGAGTTAGATTTTTTAAGTTGCCTAATTCACCCCCCCCTCTTAGGCGTCATGGTCCCTTCAAACGGGAACGGTCAAACTTAATCTTGTATAAATTGAACGGTTTTGTCACATGTCTCCCCGCCTATAGAACCACCATTTGCAATGAGATGGAGTCTTGGTGCGAACGTGGAGGCTAGAGCTCCCAGCCACGCTGCCACATTTGAGACTGCCTAGTGGGTTGGGAATACGTATCATCTTCTCTCTCTAAAGGCACTACTACTGTAGACTTGACTTGGAAATGACCTCAAACATAAGTAGTTGTTTCCTTTTTCCTTTGTGTGTGTGTGTGTGGGGGGGGGGGGGGGGGGGGGATGCAATTGTTGATGGCCAAGCTTGTTAGTGCTTCATCACGTCTGGAATGTCCACCGGGTACCTGTGGATGGACGTGGCCCAGGGTCCCTCCGCGTTGGCGGCGGGCGCGATGCACTCCCACGCCGCGCTGTTGCACTTGAACCCGGACCCAAACCCAATCATCCACACTCGGTCACCCCTCCGCATACGCCCCTTGGCCTCGATGTAGGCTAGCTCGTACCACAGCGAGCTGCTCGACGTGTTCCCGAACCGGTGCAGCGCCATCCTCGACGCCTCTACCTGCTCGTCCGACAGCTTGAGGCTGCGCTGCAGCTCGTCGATGACGGCGCGGCCGCCCGCGTGGATGCAGAAGTGCTCGAAGGCCGTGCGGAAGTCGGGGATGTACGGCTTCAACTTGCCGCTGAGCACCTTCCGCGCGATGAAGGAGAGCGCGAACAGGAGCTGCTCCGAGGCTGGGAGGACAAGGGGTCCCATGGCGGTGATGTTAGCCTTGAGCGCGTTCCCGGCGATGGTCATCAGGTCCTTGTTCAGGTTGATCCCGACGTTGCCGTTGTCGTCCTCTTGCTGGAACACGCACGTGTACGCGCTGTCCTGCGCGCCGGTGAGCGTGCGCACGACGTGCTTTAGGCGGAACCTTGCTTTGGCAGGGGAGTTTGACAGCAACGCCGTGGCGCCGCCTATGCGGAACAGGCAGTTGGGCAGGAGCATAGCGCGCTCGCTGCCGAAGTAGTAGTTGGGCGTGATGGTCTCCGTGGAGACAACCAGCGCGTGCGTGCCTTTCGGAGCGACCTGGAGGAGGTTCCTGGCAAGCCCCACGGAGATGAGCCCGGCGCTGCACCCCATGCCGGAGAGGTGCACGCTGCGGACATCGCTGCGCAGCTTGTACCTGTTGATGATCATGTCGACGAAGGACGGCGTGGGGCAGAAGAGGCTGCAGTTGACGACGACGATGTCGATGGCTCCAGGGCTGATGCTCGTCTTGGCGAACAGGTCGTCGAGCGCCGAGAAGACGACGAGGTCGACCTCGCCTCGCGCCGCGTCGAGGGTGCAGTAGTTGTAGGGCGGGATGTAGTGGTGCGCGGGAGGCAGGCACGTCTCCTCCCCGAGCCCCGAGCGCTCCAGCAGCTTGGTCATGAACCGGATGCTGCGCTCGTTGAGCACGGGCACCTGCTTGGCGTGCTCCAGGAAGCAGGAGAAGGGCACGCGGCAGTTGGACGCCGTGCGGAAGCAGGCGTAGTCCACCAGGTACACCGCGCGCGGGCGCAGCATGAGGTACACCGTGGCAGCCGCGGCCGGGACGAACGCGGCCAAGATGAGGTGCACGGGCCGCGCCTCGCGGAGCCGGCCAGCTAGTTGTTCCTCTGGTCCGAACCGCGCCACGGCGACCAGCGCGGCGGCCGTGAGCGGCACCGTCACGACGGCGAGGATGTTGTCCACGACGCGGCGGCCCACGGCCTTGAGGCCCTTGCCGAACAGAGGTGGCGAGCTCATGCTCATGATGCCCCGTTTTCTTCTCTTTTTGTGCGATGCACAGGCACTCTAGTGGGTGTGCAGTGTGCTTGCGCCTGCGTGTGGTGTGGATTCCGGTAGGGAGCACAGGGTGAGGTTGTTTTAAAGCCGTGGCGGCGCAGGAGCAGGACAGTCGCTTTCCTTGACTCACACGCGAGCAGGCTAGCTCACACTCACAGTTGCCACCTCACTACTCTACTTGTTGATAGATAAAGCTGGTGCGAGGCAGGCTATTATTAGAAAGGATTTCAGTTAAGAAATAACTGATTCTGGTTCGCCGACAAGTTCGCCGAGCGTTCTTTTTTAGTTTATTTTATTTTCCATTTGTACACGCGGGGCAGTTCTTTTTTTCCTTTTTCTATCTAGATAATAAAGAGGGGAAATTAAAAGTTGGTTGTGAACTGTGATCACTGCCGGCGAGCCAGTTCAGGCAAGCATGGCGACCAGGCCAACCGTTACGGCCTACAGATCATGTACGGCACCGCTAATCACAGTGTGCAGTGACTATTCACGTTTAGTCCGGATCACGGCATTAGTGCTTTGCCACGAGAGAATAGTACGCATGCCACCACGGAACGTACGTACGCAACTGTTGGCCAGAAGAAGAGTGAGGGAACAAAGATGAAGCTCACATGCATGCATGGCTACCGCTTTTACGGACACACTCACACTGCACGGGACTAGGGTACGGCCGTACGGGTCACCACGACGTCTGGTCAATCCGCCTGCATTGTTAAGGCAGTAGTACTGGCCAGTGGGTACTGCTGCCACGGTTTTTCCATCGCGACCATAAATTCCTGCTGCGGATTGAGCAAAGAGCGAAAGGAGGAATTCGGTGGCAAGCAGTTGAATCGTTTTGTTCATCAATGACACTGCACCCTTGGTGGCCTGCCCGCATGCCTCGGCTCTGCGGCAGGCTACGAGGGAGCATTGGGTGTTGCCGTCAGAGCAGTAATTGGCCAAGGCTGATCCATATTGGATGATGATGTTGATACACAATAATTCTTTGGAGGTATTGTCAAATGTTTTCATGCACTTTTGGCATACTTGGAGTATATGAAATAGGGTGATCCATGAGGATATCTGTCCTTTTATAGCTAGCTCGGTCACCCTTCTAACCAGGTATATGTCTTCCCTGACTAATATCCGACAACAGGGTGAGTATATGAATTCAAAAGGGAAGCGTTGTGTTGAGCCTGCAGCCAGTAATGTTCAGAGGCAGTCAGCAGTTCAGAGGAGGAAGCATTGGGTGCCACCACCGCAGGGTACCTTCAAGATTAATGTTGATGCTGCTTTTAATCAGTTATCTTGAGATGCTGCGGTGGGAGTCGTGATCCGAGAACTGCCTGGCGTATTTATCTCATTGCAGGGATGCAGAAGAGCCCGAAGCTGTAGCGTGCCTGGAGGGTGTTCACGATGAGATGGCTGGAAATTCCGATGATCCTAGAATCTGATTGCCAAACGGTGGTCACTAAATTCCATACTAAGGGTAGTGATCGTTCTTCTGTGGCAAGTTTTTGCCAAGATGCACGACGCTGGCATTTAGATCAGAATAATGTGACGCATGAGTTGGCGCATTTTGCGATTATGTCTTGCGAGAGTCAGTGTTTTTTTTTTTTTTGCTTGTTTTTCGTAGTGGGTTGTGTCCCTCTCTCGTAAGGATGTTACTTAATTTTTAATAAAGTTCTTTCTTTCGCAAACAAATAATGACAATACACCATTTTTCTGGAAGAAAACTAGGGATTTTCTTGAACCGTTGGCTTGTTCAAAAGCTGGACAGCGCGCCCCGGGATTAGGACAGATCTCTTATCTCTAAAATATAAGCGATTGAACTGGAGAATGAATTGGTTTTCGTCCACTGGTTTTCTTCAGTTCCCTGTACTACCATAGCAACAAATGGACAGCAAGAAGGCCCTCTAAGAGGAAAATAACACGCACACCTGATACCGTTACAACGATGGAACCAATAAAGACCAAACCGTAGGTTCTCACCTTAGGTAGTGTTAATCTAAAAAAACATTAGGTAGTGTTTAGTTACAAGGATAGGGTGATCCCACGATGAGATATCTCACTTTCTATAGTGTTTGGTTGAGAGTCAATTAGAGACAGGATGATTCCACTAGCGAATATTCCCACAAAATTTGGCCGACAGGGCCCGGTGAGATAAGTCCCGAACGTGCGTGCGTAAGAACAAGGGAGAAGAGGAGCGGGGCTATTCAGGTGCCGGAGTTCAGGAAGAAGGGGACCATGTGATGCGCCGCTCCTGGTGCAGCAGCGCATAGGCGCAGTGGCCACGTCCGGGAACGAGGCAGTGCTCCGAGGTGCGGGGATGAGGCTACACGACCACAGCCGCAGGCAAGCTCACCGGAGAAGGATCCACGGGTGCAGGGAAAGAGGGAGCTATTGCAGGCGGCGGTGTGCAGAGGAGCCATGAGCGCTGCGCTCGAACAAGCCGCGGGGGCAACATTTTTAGGAAGAATCACGTATGGGTGCTGCGGGGAAGAAGAAACGAAAGGTGAGATGGGAAAAAATATGGCTGTCTAGTGAGACCTATATGTCATAGGTTCTATCCCACTTTTTGTAGCACCCGGTTTTAAGAACAAAACCAGATACACACCATATGTGAGCCCAGAAAGTCAAATCTCATATATAGCTACAAATAAGGGTAATATCAATAGACAATGCTTAAATACATAACGTATTAGTATAAAGAATATAACCTCAGAGTATAGACAGCGGAAAGGCAACTCCGATCTTCAGGCGAAGACTCCAATCCACAGGGACAACTGACTGGTTGATCACAAGCCTAATTCCTCTAAACTCTAGCAATCTGGTACCCATCCGGGATTTTCATCCAAATATTTAAAAAGAAAAGCAAGCGTAAGTACATGTCGTACTCAACAAATATAACATGGGGTCCATGAGGCTCAAAAGGCTGATACTGGTTTAACTGCGATTAGCTTTTAATGAGTCATCTTTTAGCAATTGGGTGGCAACAAGTTTATCACAAGCCCATAAACACATGATCAGGTAAACATGAATAATGAATAGCATAAACAGTAATCATTAATGAGCATCTTCATCATTAGTATTCATCATCATTAACCATTAGTGATCATCTATTCCATAAATGTTCCAAGGCCGCTCGTGATCATGAGCACGGCTGATATACCAGTTTTACACTCTGCAGAGGTTGTACACTTTTACTGTGAGTCGTGATTTACCCTTTCGCCCGAGGTGATCAACCTCTTGACCCACTACCAAGGAAGGTCGGCAGGGTTCACTATGAAGCCTTTCAAAGGTTCGTCTAACAAGTTAGAGCCATTAGATTCACTCGGCAAACAGATGTAGAGCCCCCCTTCCCGATGGCACATTGACGCGCAGCCTATACACATGGGGATAGAGGCCGCCCTATACCCGATTTGGCAAGCCATTCTTACGCCAATAAAGGTAACCACTAACAAGCTAGAAAAGGTCCTCATACTGAGCTAAAGCTGTACTGTAAGTCCTAGATGATCACTTACAGATAAGTCCTTAGGGAGAGAAATCTAGAGCACCATAAAACAGCCCAATGCTCTAGCCCCCTTGTTCCATGTTGCTAAAAAACATCTTTTAGTGTTTATTGCATATACCATTAGTCAAGTTAAAAGATCATGGTCTTTAATTGAGCACTAGCATCATACTACCCAATGCAATACCCCATAGGTAACAAGGCACAAGTATAAAAGACTAGGATATCCTTAGTGGTAGTCAAGGTAGATACATGCAGTATGAATTAAGTGATTAAAGGTGTATAGGTAACAAGGATGGTCCCATGCTATACTTGCCTTGAAACACCGATCCTTCGGTAAGCTTTAATCTTCAACGTTCTTCTTCTTTTTCTTCTTGATCACACATATATCTCATCGACTGGACGAAATCATAAAGCACCACACAAGCATCCATACAATCATACACGAAGCAAACAATATATCTAAATTAGAACAGTACACCAAACATAAAATCAAGATGAAAAGTTTGGAAAACGAATCTACGTCTCGCTACGAACACATAGACGCGAAAAACACGCTAATCGAAGCTACGGTGAAAAAGATACATCTACCGAAAGATTCGCTCATAGGAGAAAATATAAAACTATTAGCTTCATGTGTTTTAAATATATAAAAACATATACAAGATATTTCATAGAGATTATAATTTAAGTCAAATTTAGATTTGATTTATAAAACTAAAGTGAAACAAATCATATTCTATTTATAAAACCCAGTTGCATAATTGTTATTTAAGATATGATTCAAACCATGAAATTCTAGTATTAGTGACATGATAAACACTATTACTAACGCGTAGATCTTGATGCTATGAATCTAACGTAACTTGAATGGACTAAAACGGATCTAGGACATAGAAGATATGATTTAAACAAGATTTCTTTTAATCGAATAATAGATTAAATCTAATCATGAATTTTAAAAGTTAAAACATACTGAACAGTAGTATGAATATGTAGATTATGAAATTACAAACCTAATGCAATTTGAATGGATCAAATCGGAGTTAAAACGGAAAAGTTATGGCAAAAACAAAATCAGTGGTAAATCTGTAAATAAGTGAAAACGTATTTTGGATATAAACCAACGAAACTACGCTTTCCAAAGAGGAAAACAGATTCTGAAAAAGTGCTATGGGCTGCGGGTTTGAAAATAGAAAACTGGAGGGGCTCTTTTAAAACAAACCAGCGACGGCGACGACAACGGCGAGAGAAGGAGGGGAAAATATAATTTACTATACGAGAGATTTCCCAAACTAGGGGCTCCCCTTATGGTAGTTTTGGTGTGTTTTGCCCAAGGGGTTGGTTGATATATATTGGAAGAAAAACTCCCCACATCAACGTCAACCAACGATATGGTACTAATTGATGTTGCACCATCCACCTACACTAATGGACCTAAATAATCATTAAAGCCCATTAGTAAATAAATGCATGGGCCTTTAGGATTTATTAGGGTTATTGCACATGGGCTTTGAGCGTTGGGATAAATGAGAGATTTATTATTTTCGGAATTAATTAATTTTGTGCATAAAATAATTCTAGAAAAGTCCAGAATTGATATTTAAGCCACGAAAAATACTCCGAGACCTCCGAAAATTTGGGGAAAATTCTCAGAGACACTTTGGAACATGATGAACCCAAATAAAGTATTTGGAGCTCATAAAAATATTGTTGGGAACTTTGAACATAAAGATTAAGGTGAAGGAGGTAGAAATTAAATTCCAGAAAGAAGCTGGAAAATTCCTAGAGATAGATATTCGTCTCCTAAACGTATAAAAAAACACACATTTTGCACATAGAAACACGAGATGCGACCGGCATAAATGCAACAAACATATTTCTACCTTATGATAAATTTTAAATTAATAAAAATTTTTATTTTCCTATGTTTTCATGTGCACAAAAATTCACGAATAAATTATTTCAGCTCTATTTCCAAAAATTCAAATTTTAGGGTGTTACACTTTTGATGTTTGTAAACCAAACAAAAAGTAGACCAGTTCCATCCTCAACCAAATAAAATAATGGGATATCCCATTCCTAAAGTCTAAGACAGATCCATTCCAACTCATTGTATCTCTCAACCAAACACTAGCTTAGAGAACAATTCATCGAACTCCACACAATGCCTCCGGTGGGTAAAAAAAGCTTCTGCAGATTGTTTCACCCATGACCTAAGCTTCGGGGCTGGTCCACTTATCATCATCAGAGTTATCCGGTGACTGCATTCTTCTTCTTCTTGGATGAAAGGAGTAGATAATTAGAATTAAATTTTGCACATTGCGTATGTCTATCTGAAGTCACTTACAAAATTAAAAATTTTAAATTCAAAATATGAGAACTTATAACGAATATTTGGTACTCTAAAAGATCTTAAATCAAAAACTTGTTAACTATGTTGTAATCTCATCGAACACTACAATTTTGATATAAAGTTTATATTTATTGGATTCCATTAGAAAGATTGACCTATTTAATTGCAAACCACCTATTTATTTGCAAGTCGCCTATTTTATGATGTTATCAACAGTTCTTAGAAATAGACATTTGGCAACACATGGACGTTAGCTGTTATCGATCATCCTTGAAAATTAATTTTTAGGGACGGTCTATTTCTATTTTATGATGTTATCAACAGTTCTTAGAAATAGACATTTGGCAACACATGGACGTTAGCTGTTATCGATCATCCTTGAAAATTAATTTTCAGGGACGGTCTATTTCTACAACCATTTGCATCGGCGACTGAAATAACAATCATCATTGCGGGAAAAAAGAGAGTGGTACCTCTAAAATGCGTTATAATAGAGGTCGCAATTTTTATATTGGTTACTGCATACACCCTCTGAGGCCTACTACTTATAGTTAGTACAAATCTGGCAGTGGTTTCTTACTTAAAAACAATGACCCGGATTGATGGCCATGCACAACCTCTAACTTCTTGTGCTGACCTAATAAAATTCTTGGGTTTAGGCCATTTTCAACTCAGAGAAACAAGGATCAATGGACACTATTACCTGAAGTCAATGGCGCTATGGTAACCTGGTACTGGTAGGCAGCTAATTGTCTGCTCCATTTGACGGGAAAGTAGAGTAATCGGACTTAGGCCTTGTTTAGATGTGTATGTATTAATTTCAATCCACATGTGTTGAAGTAAATTGGAGTGGAATTAAACTAAGTTCCATTCTAATCCACTCCAACATATGTGGATTAAAGTGGATACACATGTATTCAAACAAGGCCTTACTTGGGTAATTGATCCATCGAACCCTTGGCTTGAGAGCATACCTCTTGATGGAAGCAAAAGTAACGTACTGACGATTCAGCACATCTTCCGGGTCGCTCATCTTTGATCAATGCAGGAGCCAGGAGCACAGTACGATCAACCTGATTGGTCTTCGAACCTACTCTCAGCGTCACTAAATAACTGTTGTTTTTTTTTGTTTCGTGCCGTAAGTTTGACTAAATCCATAGTAATTTTTTTGCAACATTTATATCTCTAAATAAATTTATTATGAAAATAGATTCAACAATTTATCCAATGATATTAATTATGTACCATAAATATTAATATTTTTTATATAAAATTAGTCAATGTTATTCCTCGAGAAGCGAGAACGACAAGTATTTAGGGATGGAGGGAGTATATGAATGAAGAAGTGCGGCCGTGGAGATGGCGTCAATGGCATCTAACAACGCGATACTCCTGGTATGCAATCTCAAGGAAAAATCAGCTTACAAATATTTATATACTCGACTTACTCCCCCATTCTAAATTATAAGATATTTTAATTTAACTTTTCTAGATACATTATTTTTTTAACATATCTAGACAAATTGTATATCCAAATGTATAGCGAAAGCTACGTATAAAAAGCCAAAACAACGTTTTATAATCTAGAATGGAAGAACTATAATGTACCATAGAGCGCAATGCATCATTCAGCTTGTTTAAGTAGTAACAAAAAAATAAAAGAAACTATCTATATGCCGACAAAAGGCTATTTTATAGGCGGTTATTAGCTCAGGGTCTATTAATATTGGTTGAAATTAATTGTTAGACATAAAGCTTAGTTACCCAACTATTAGATACTCCAGTTGTTTCAATTCATAGGTCATTTTGACATTTCTAGATACGCAATTTTTATTATATATAGACATATTGTATATCTACAGTGGTAGAGAATCGACTTGCAGTCACAGTTAGTGTAGCACCCGGTTTTAAGAACAAAATCAGATACACACCATATGTCATATGAGGAGCCTAGGAAGTCAAATCTCACATATAGCTACAAATAAGGGTAATATCAATAGACAATGCTCAAAATATAACGTACTTAGTATAAAGAATATAACCTTAGATAGCAAACAGCGAAAAGACAACTCCGATCTTCGGGTGAAGACTCCAATTTCACAGGGACAACTGACTGGTTGATCACAAGCCTAATTCATCCAAACTCTAGCAATCTGGTACCCATCCGGGATTTTTATCCTAAATAATTAAAAATAAAGCAAGCGTAAGTACATGTCGTACTCAACAAATATAACATAGGGGTTCATGAGGCTCAAAAGGCTGACACTGGTTTAACTGCGATTAGTTTTAATGAGTCATCTTTTAGCAATTAGGTGGCAACAAATTTATTCACAAGCCCATATAAACACATGATCAGGTAAACATGAATAATGAATAGCATAAACAGTAATCATTAGTAAGCATCTTCATCATCCGTATTGAAAGCATCTAGGCACCTAGTTGGGTTTCGGTGATTAATGACAACACGAGATTACTATAACTAATGTGTGTTTTGTAGAGGAAATTTGAGTTAGGTCATGGTAATGGCAATTGATTGGGCAATCATGGTTTTTCATGCCCCTGACGATGAAAATTGTTTCAGTTTTCAAAGGATGGACGACAAGTTAAGGACAGACTAGTTCTAAGTGTCGTTTGGTGTTGAAGAGACACTTAGAGTAGTTTAGGACTTTGTTTTTCTTTGGTCATACTATTAAGGAGGGTATGGACTAGTAGCTTAACCTAGGTGAGTCTAGTGGGTTAGGTATGGTGCATATTTGTCAAATCTAGCACTAGGTAGCTCAGGAGTAGCCTTAAGATCAATTGGAGTAAACTTCAATCACATAGGATTTTGAGTTGAAAGTGAATGGAGGATCAAATGACTAACCGGACGCTGGTCTGGTTGTGACTGGACGCTGGAGGGTGAGTCCGGTCAGTTCATTTGATCAAACTGAAGTCGTCTGGTTACGATCGAACACTGAGTGAAAAGTGACCAGACGCTACGCGCCTACGTTCGGTCAACTCTAGAGAGGAATTTTCCTGATCGGACACGTCCGGTCAGTGCTGACCGGACGCTGGTCAAGATCCAGAAACTGATCGGACGCTTAACAACGAAGTGACCGGACTCTGGATACCAGCGTCCGGTCAACATCAGTAAGGTTCCAGAGAGCGTTTTTCTTGACCGGACGCGTCCGGTCAGTACTGATCGAACGTTGGTCAGAGTCCGATCAGAACTTAACGGCTCTTTCTAACACAGTGGCGGGGATAACTAACCGGAGCATCCGGTCACCCTGACCAGAGCGTCCGGTCACCCCATAGAATGCTGACTTAGCCTCCCAACGGTTTGTTTTGAATGAGGAGGTATAAATACTTACTCCACTCGTCCAAGGGAGGTCTCTTGCCTATTTGTTCAGCTGAAAAACACCTTGAGAGTGCCAAGGAGAGCAAGAGCCTAGTGAGGTGGTTGAGATTTGAGAATCTAAGTTTAAGGTCCTCATTAGTGCAAGGAGAGTAGCAAGTATGCATCCACCCTTCTCATTAGGCTTGTCGTAGTCAAGTGTGAGTTTGTGCTTGTTACTCTTGGTGATCACCATCACCTAGACGGCTCGGTGGTGATTGGGAGTATGGTGATCATCCGGCGGAGTTTGTGGATGACCCAACTCAAGTTGTGAGCGGTTGTGGGCGATTCACCGCGATGGAGTGTCGAAGAATCAGCCTATAGAGAGCACTTGATCCTTGCGTGGATCAAGGGGGAGCTACACCCTTGCGCGGATGCTCCAACGAGGACTAGTGGGGAGTGGCGAGTCTCTGATACCTCATCAAAACATCGCCACGTTCCTTTCCCTCTCTTTACTTTAAGCATTTACATTTGAGCAATTCATTTCAAGTCTTTACATTCCTAGAATTGCCATAGCTAGAGTCAGATTGGAACTTAGGGTGTCAAAACTTTTATGCGATAGAACAATAGAAACACATTCTAGGCACAAGTGGTGAAGTGGGCTAAGTGTAGGGCTTAATTATTGCAAAGAATTTAGAATTAGCCCAATTCACCCCCCTCCTCTTGGGCTATCTTGATCCTTTCACGTATCATCAGTGTTCATCATCTATTCCGTAAGGGTTCCAAGGCCGCTCGTGACTGTGAGCACAACTGATATACCAGTTTTACACTCCGCAGAGGTTGTACAGCTTTCACTGTGAGTTGTGATTTATCCTTTCAGCCCGAGGTAGCTAATCTCTTGACCCACTTCCAAGGAAGGTCGGCAGGGTTCACTATGAAGCCTTTCAAAGATTCGTCTAACAAGTTAGGGCCATTAAATTCACTCGTACAACAGATGTAGAGCCCCCCTTCCCAATGACACAATGACGTGCAGCCTATACATAAGGGGACAGAGGCCCCACTATACCCGATTCGTCAAGCCATTCTTACATCAATAAAGGTAACCACTAACAAGCTAGAAAAGGTCCTCATACTGAGCTAAAGCCTAGAGCCATGTAGCCCTCACAACTGTACTGTAAGTTCTGAATGTTCGCTTACAGATAAGTCCTTAGAGAGAGGAATCTAGAGCACCATAAAATAGCCCAATGCTCTATCCTCCTGGTTCCATGTTGCTAAAAAGCATCTTTTAATGTTTATTGCATATTCATTAGTCAAGTTACAAGATCATGGCTTTGGTTTGAGCACTAGCATCCTACTACCCTAATGTAATAACCGATAGGTGACAAGAAATCCAAGATATCAAATAGCTATGGAAATTTACTACTGTTGCCAAGGTAAACACATGCATATGATTAAAGTGATATTAAGGTGAATAGGACCACAAGAAAGATCCCATGCTATACTTGCCTTAAACCCAGATCCTTCTTCTATTGAATTGTAACCTCCAAAAGACATCTTCTGGATCACCAACTTCTTCTATTTCGCCATCGTACTTCTCATCGACTGGACATGATCATAAAGCACCACACAAGCATCCATGCAATCATACATGAACCAAACAATAGAACTAAATCAGAACAGTACACCAAACATATGAAACTAGCAAGTGAAAAGGTTTTAAAGATGTTCTACACGTTGTCATGAACACACAGGACGCGAAAAGCACTCTAATCGGAGCTATAACGGAAAAGTTATGAATTAAACAAGATTTCCTTTAATACAATAACGATTAAATCTAACCTCAAATTTCAAAAGTTGATAATATATTTAATAGTAGCTTGAACATGTAGATTACGCAATTACGAATCTAACGCAAGCTTGAACGGATCAAATCGGAGTTAAAACGAAAGAAGTTATGGCCTAATGAAGATAGTGGCACTTTTGTAAATAGATGGAACTTGATTTTTCGAATTTAAAATAAATAAAATCGAATTTTGGATCTGCAGGAGGACTGCGGATACTATTTTATCAAAAGGCAGGGGCTCTTTAGAAAAACTGTAGGGACGGCGGGTTCTATACTAGAAAAGGGCATGGGTTCTTTTGCAAAACTGTCGGCTAAAGGGGTATCTTCTAGGTCGTTGATCTCAGATCGGGCGGTGCAGATCAAATGGGGAAATGGGGGTCACCAAAGCGGCGCTGTGTGCGGCGGCGCCATGGCCGGAGAGCTCAGCTCCTCACCGGAGTACTTAGGGAAGGGCCTACGGCCTCAGTTTGGCTTGAGAAAGGTACAGAGAGCAAGAGGAGGCCAAGGCGAACTCGATGGAGGGGCTTGGGACGGTTGCGAAGGCATGGTGGCGGCATAGAGCTTAGTTCGGTGGACCGGTGCTCCGACGAAGCAACGGCAACCACACGAGAGCGACAGAGAGCGAGAGATAGGGCGCGGATAGGGCTGGCGACCTCCTTACCGTATCCCAAAGCATGGTAGGGGCCCCTCGTCGACGACGAAGCGGTGGATCAACGATTCAAACGGTGACGGTGGCTTTAGGGTTGCAGCGGCTTGCTCTTGAGCAGCGACGGCTCGCAATAGGGATGGATGGGGGCAACGTGAGCTCTGACTCCTATTTATGGGGCAAAGAGGCGTGGGGCGCACGACAACGACGCGGGGCGAAGGCAGACTCACCGGCGGCAATGTTCAGCTCAGAAGAGTTGGAGCCAGGCATGACACGAGGTAGGAGACACGGCTGATGCGTGGGCCCATGGTGCCAGCGAGGGATAGAGCGGGGCCGAGCTGTTAGTGAGCCAAGCGAAGGAGGAGGCGGGGCGTGTCCGCGCGGCTTGGTTGCTGGGGCGGCCCAAAGGAAAGGGAGGATGAGCGGCCAGCGGGAAAGGAGAGAGGGATGGGGAGGAGCAACAGGCCGGAAGGGAGGAAACAGGCCGGCTGGGCCAGAAGCCGAGAAAGGAGGGAGAGTGAGGAAAAATTCCTTTCTTTTTTTTTCTTAAACACATTTTCAAATCCAAATTCAAATCACATTCAAATTTTTTTGCAAATTTCAATCAAACCAAAGTATCACAAAATAAATATGCATCAGCATGAATGCACAAACATGTATGTAGACCTTATATTTGGTTTTAACTTTAACAAGGTTATTACTTTTCTAAATTGAAATGCTCACAAAAAGGCATAATAATTCAAATTCTTCTATTTTAAAATCATGTAAATTTTAGGGTGTTAAAATTCTACCCCTTAAGATGAATCTCGTCCTCGAGATTCGAAGATGGTAATCGAAGAGATATGGATACTTTGCCTAGATCTTCTTCCCTTCCTCATGATTCGTAAATTATTTCAAAAAGCTAGGGTACTCCACCACCTTAGTCTCTTCCAAGGTTGCACCTTTCATATTTGATCACCATCTTTCGTTGTGCCACTCTGATAACCTTACTCAAAGTAACTTGCTCCACTGATTCCAAGATTTTGACAAGTACTCCAAACAATTCTCAGGTAATTCCAATCACTAGGCCACCTTTCCCTTTTAGTCCATACTTATTAGACCTCTTTCTTCATATATTCATCTTCCAACGGAGCCTTTTTCACTTTCCTGGTCAGAAAGAGATTCTACTACCAATCTTCAAAACATTAAGGATTCTGGTTAAGTTGCTCGAACCTTGAATAAAATTCGTAGTCCTTGGTGTCACTTGAACCTTCTTAGCACAATTCTCCAGTTGCTAAGGGCATCAGCCATGACTTTGCTCCTCGAAGTGATAGCACTTTTCAAGTCATAATCAATTTCATTCCAACGAGGATAACACAAGCTCAAGACCATCTTAATGAAAATATCCTGTAGATTCTTGTGATCCTCCTAGATGTCACTTTTATGCCCAAGTAGATAGTATCTTCATGCTCCACAATTGAAACACGTTTAGTCCTCGATTTTCCTAGTCGGGACAGCAGATCTAGAACTAAAGCCCCCGTCCCTTAGTCCTTGGGTCAGGCAATCGGAACTACAGGGACCTTCAACTCAGCGTCCAAGGGGTGGCACCTTTAGTCTCATTTGGTGTTAGCAACCAGTTACTAGATGTCTCTTTTTCTTTCCTGCTTTCCTTTTCTTTTATGGTCTCTTTTCCATTCAATTCTTTTTCATTTCAAATAATTTTTCATATACTGTATTATATGCTACTACTATATGTCCATACATTTAAGTTCTTGTTCGAGTACGATATTCAAATGTACGAAAACTATACATATATTTCAAAAGCTTGTATACATAACTAACAAAAGTGGAAGCTGGATATTTCTAATGTATATATTACAATGAGATCATTGCCATTCATCATTCTTATCATCTAGTGAAGGACGTATGTGTCCATTTGATGGAGCTTTTTCGCCAAAACAACAAAAGTGGAAGTTGGGGTTGCATCATATCATATATCATATCATATAAGAACCCTTGTTTTGAGCTAGCTTTTCACTAGTTGCACTATAGATCCACAGTCCAACCATCCTAGCCGTCCGTGTCTGTTTCCCTCCAATATCCTAGCCATCCACGTCTGACTAGCCTCTCGAAGCGTCTATGCAACCTCAGAAACCAACATCGATTTGTGCCTCACTTACGGTCACTAGGCCACTAAGGCCCACATGTCATAGTCTAATACAGAAAACATAAACATGAATGTAATAGGTCAATACAGCCTCATCCTGTATGCTCTATCCTTCACGCTGCATCGCCGGGTGTGACATCTCCCCCCGCTTGAGGTCCAGCTTGCCCCCAAGCTGGTGCATCTAGAAAACATTTCTTCATAACATTGTAGTTCTCCCACGTCGTAGCAGAAGACGGCAGCTACCCCTAAATGACCCCAAGGCACTAGAATGAAAAGCAACAATGAGTTTTGTTTGCAAGGCAGAGTTACTTCCAATCCATACCTTCTCTTGTTGCCTTGATGAGACCATTATGTAGGCCTATACCCATTGTCATCAGGGCTGGACAGTGCTAACTTTTGGAGATGTTGCTGAGCATGAGGGTCTGTGGCATATGAATTGATGACCTCCTAGATCCATGTAGGCTTGTACTGATGAAACAGCTTGTACAAGCAAATAAGTGAGCAACCCTTGAAAGTGCATCAGCTGCTGCATTCTCCTTACCCTACCTATATATGATTTTGAACAGTAAACCCATCAGTCTTGTCATTGCCTTTTGTTGCATATCAGAGTGGAGATTTTGCTTATTTAAGTATACCAAAGATTTATGATCAGTCACTATGAGAAATTCCTGTCTCTAGAGATAGTGTCTCCACCTTTCAACTACCATAATCAGAGCTAAGAATTCATTTTAATAAATGGATAAGGCCTTGTATTTCTCCCCTAGTGCCTTGCTCAAATAAGCTATGGGTTGGCCCTGTTGCATAAGGACAGCTCCAATCCCATCTTGACAAGCATCAGTTTCAATAGTGAATGTAGCTTGGCAATTAGGTAATGCCAAAACTAGGTGCCCTAGTCATGGCCACTTTGATCCTTGTCAAAAGGCAATCTGTACTTCAGGAGACCATTGAAAGGTTTTGTATCTGAGTAGATTTGTTAGTGGTTTTGTCATGACACCATAATTCTTGACAAACCTCCTATAATACCCTGTGAGGCCTAGGAAAGCTCTCAATTCTGTGAAAGAAGTAGGCTGGGGCCATTGGAGCATGGCAGGAGACTTTGGATGGATCAGTTGACACTCCCTTACCTGATATAATATGTCCCAGGTATTCCTAAACTTGCTTGGGAAAATGAACATTTAGTTTCCTTAAGAAAGAGCTGATGTTTCCTCAGGAGTTCCAACACTTGTTGCAAGTGAATAATATGATCATCCAATGAAGAGCTATAGATAAGAATATCATCTAGGAAGACCAGGATAGATTTCCTTAAAAATGGTTGAAGGATGTGATTCATTAGACATCGAAATGTAGCATGTGCATTTGTAAGACCAAATGGCATGACCTTGAATTGGTAATGGCCATGGTGGGTCTTAAATATTGTTTTGTGTTCATCTCTAGGTGCATCCTAACCTGATGATACCCTGACCTCATATCTAGCTTGGTAAATCACATGTGCTCCAGCTAACTCATCCTAGTATTTCCTCTATTACATGCATAGGAAATCTGTTCTTGATTGTCATATCATTCAGTTTTCTATAATCTACACAAAATCTCCATGATCCATCTTTCTTTTTAACCAACAAGACTGGTGATGCAAAAGGGCTATGGCTGTGAGCTATTAGACTAGCTTGTAACAGTTCTTGAACTTGTCTCTCTATCTTAGTTTTATGGTTGGGAGAATAATGATAGGGTTTGGAGTTAATTGGAATGGCTCCAGGACACTAGAGGTATAGTATGGTCATATACTCTTTGTGGAGGTAAAACTTTGGGATCTTGGAAGACATCAGCATAGGCTACAAGGAGATCTTAGGATAGGTTGTCGTGGTGTTGATGGATGTTGCAATGATGTGTTTATAGAATCATGCAGTTGATCAACCAAGACATAAGCCTAGACATCATTGCCTTTAGCAGAGTTGTATACCTTTGTTGCTGATATGGAATGCAGTTGTAGAGGTGGGTCTTGTAGGCCCTAGAGATTTACTAGTTTGCTTTGCTCAGAGAATTCCAAAGTTTTCTGTTCCCAGTCACACTGCATGGGGCTATGGGCTTGTAACCAATCAAACCTCAAGATTGCATCATATGGGTGCATATCCAGCACCACCATATCTGTGCATAGGGTATGGCCTTGACAGTACCACTTTAGGTTTGAGGATTCTCCTATCCGTTACCAGAGAGTCACCATTGGCCAATTTCACTGTTCTAGGTGGCATTTTCTCTGTTGGCAGTTGAGCAATATCCACAAAGTGTGAGCTAATAAAACTATAGGGAGCTTCCACTAGTCCAACAAAACTAGCATAACTTTGTCCTTGACTCTTGATTTAAGTTTGATGCAATTTGCATTTTCCTGACTAGAAAGTGCATTGAGGGAAAGTTGGCATAATTCTTCATGTAATGCATCTTTAGCTTCTAACTCATTCAGAGTATCATCAGAGAGCTCCCTATCAAGATCATTGAGTACCAATGCATTTGCTTGAGGCTTGTTTCTTTTAGTGTAGACTTCTAAGTGCCCTAACATAAACTTTTCACCACAACTGAAACATAGGCCATTGGCCTTTCTGTAATCTCTAAGTTGCATGTCTCTCCACAATGAAGTTTGTGGAACTATGGTCTTGTTCTCCATCTTGGGTGGGTGGTACTGTCTATTCTGAGCTATTCCTCTATTGTATTTGTATTTGGCTCTTTCCAGCATGCCTCGTTGTATTCTTGCTAATGCAGCTGCTCTAGTGACTGTTGCTGGTAACTGAAGTTCTACCATATTCCTGATTTCCTCCTTTAGACCCATGATGTACTTTGGTGTGAAAAACAAGTCATCATAATGAGGATTATGCATAATGATACTGAACTGCAAGGCTTGAAATTTGGTTGTATATTCTTCCACTGTAGTGGTCTGTTTCAACTCCAACAGTTCATTCATGGCAGCTCTTAAGTCATCAGCTCCAAATTCTTCTTCTACAGCTTCACATAATTGAGCCCAAGTGCCCAAAGTATGTGTCTGCTTGTAAGCTTGATACCACTTGGCTGCATTTCCTTGAAGTGCAGAGTGGCTGCTGTGATCCACATGCCTTCAGGTAAACTATAGAGCTCAAAGTAGCTTTTACAGTTGTCTTTCCATACTTTTGGATCAGTGCCATCAAAAATGGGAAATTGCATCTTGGGAATGTTCTATCGAGTGAGGGAAGTCTTGTCACTAGCAGTTTTGCCACCTGAACTTTTATGCCCAAAAGTATGAAGAGGTCTTTTGGTTTTGGATGATTCAGGCTTCTTACCATTCTTCAGCTCAGCAAAAATATTTTGGAAGTCGGGTTCTTCATCATAGAGGACTAAAACTGATTCATTGTCAACTTCCAGCTTGTTTTCATTCTTGAAGTGATGTAGTGTCAAATGGGCCACAGCCTACCCATTAGCCTTCACTTGCTGAGCAATCATGTGCTGCTCTTGGGAGTATTGATCTATGGCAGCACCTCTAATGTCCAACTATGTCTTGAGTTGTTGTTGCACCACCCAAGGTCATTCATTTGAGTGAACAGTAGATCAAAAATTGTCCATAACCTGGCCCCATCTGGATTTTTCATCATCAGCACTTGGAGACATTGTGTCCAACAAGATTTGGGTTTGCTTTGAAGGCTTTGGAGGAGCCATGATGACTGATGAAAAATAACAAGCACATTAGCAGGTACTAGCAACCGGTTTGGACAACTCCTCCACGTTATCGTGCCAAGTACTATCACTGCACCGCCCAGGAGTGAGGCGAAACCGAGGGATTTTACACGAGAACAGAGCATCGCAACCCAAGTTTACGGACACTCCCCCCAGCCAACGCCACCGCACCGATTTGAACACATCCACTACAAAAATTTACACAGGAACAATTGCCCTGCAACCCTCGCCTTGGTGTCCAAATGTGCAAGATGAAAGAGAAGGAGCAAAATTGATAGTGCTCACAAGGGTTCTCGCCACCGAACCAGAAGATGTCGATGTTGTCCCCCAGTCATTTGTTGAGCATAAGATGGAGCCGATCCGCGTCACCGGGTGGTGGTTTAGGGTTTGGTGGAGTGAGGAAGGAGGTGGATTGGGGTTTGGTGGTGGATTGGATGATGGCGCTCGAGATGAGTGATGCCTACGTCGCCGCTGACCCAGCTCAACCTAAGGAGGGACCTCTGGGATCTCAGCTCAAACACCACTGGGGCATGAATCGAGATCGCCTACCGACCGGAATTACGAGCTGTAGATCAAAGCAAACGGATTCGAACGTACCGCGATAGAGTTGAGCGCCTTGTCAATGGTGGTTGGTGGAGGTGGTGGCGCCGAACCTGTGGATCCATTGTCGGGGATAGGCGGAGTTGGATAACTAGCGGAGATGAAGAGCGGCGAGCGCCCAACACCCACACCGAGGATTGACGTCTCCGATACCACTTGTCACTCCTGTGGCCGCCGGCTTGCCACCGTCGACGTGAGCACGAGAAGGTGGGTACCGAACGAGGACGTCGGCGAGGCAAACCCCTCGGCCTTGGCGATTCTGTATTACTGAACAGTCTGAAGTCGGACCCGACATAGGACACGGCACATATGTTCCTCACTTACCGTCACTAGCCACTAAGGCCCACATGTCATAGTCCAATACAGAAAACGTAAACATGAATGTAAAAGGTAAATACGCCTCCTCCTGTATGCTCTATCCTTCACCACAGGTCCGCCGCGTCGCCGGGTGTGGCACGCCGCGTCGTCTCCACCACGCCCTCTCCCTCCCTGATCTCTCTCCTCGTCGAGGCGCGCGGCCCTCGTGGCCGTCGTCACGTGTGCCTTCCTCCAGAAACTTCGTTTCCCATCGCCTCCTCCGCTCCCTCCGCCACCTCTGCGCTCTCTGCAGATCTCCTCCATGACTCCTCCACTCCGGCATGGAGCGCACGGCCCCGGCATCAGGGGCGACCTCCGGCACGACCCATCCCGGCCCCCGGCGAGAGGGGGTCCTCCGGCGCAGCTCCAGGTGTCAGGGGGTCAACGCCTGCAGCAGATCCTCCAGCGTGGCCCCCGGCGAGGCAAAACGGATGGCCGCCGGGGCAAGGATGCTGCCAACACCTTCGCCGCCAGGTGCAAACCGAGGTCCGGCATCTCCTCGCCCTTATTTCTTTACGCTGGTAATTTCATATGTATTAATTGCAGTTGGCCAATTGCCTCTTGCGGACATATATTATGGGTATGATCCATTGCGGCCACTTTATTTTAATTGCTTCATTTGTTATTCACTTTTGTACCAACAGGCTCCGTTGAGGCATACTCAAGTAACTTCAATCTCTTTGTGATTTTCCAGGGACCTAAATGTACAAATGAGTCACAGTCTCTGTCTATCAGGCTGAACCATTAACAAGTATGTCATGTACAAACATTGCAAGTAACCATTACTGATCAGGGGCATGATCTTCAAGAAAGAGTTCAATAGCTTGATTATTGTGTAAGCAGTAACTTTCAATACCATGCTTTGTTCATGCAGCTCAAACCTCTTTATTTTTTTTGCAATTAAACTGTATAGCTACACCATTATCATTTTGTATAGCTGCATTGTCAGGTTTGGTGTATGCCATCCTGGGTATTCATCGATTCTCTAGTTTGGGTGTTGCGACGATTCATATCAATTTTATATACCTGCACTGTCAAGTTTGTTGTATGCTATCATGACTGTCCATGCATTCCCAGTTTGGGTGCTGTGAAGATTCATATATGCAGCCAGCAGTTCAGTGCACTTGGGAATTCTTGTGTTTTTCTTTTCCAATTAGCCATTCACAAACAGACTTGAGATGAAAAGGTGCAAAAAAAACTGATTCAGTTATTGTTAGGCTTCTTTGCCTCATAGTGCCTGTTTATGTTGATATGCTTACAATAGGTTCTTATATATAAGTTTGGAATGCTTAATTTCAGGAACAGCTGAAGGAATGACGCAAGATGTTGCTGAGGTTTCGTATGAATTTTCAATAAAAGGAGGACCAAATGTTCTGCGACGATTCATATCAATTTTATATAGCTGCGCTGCCAATTTTGGTGTATGCTATCATGACTATCCACGCATTCTCCAGTTTGGGTGCTGCGAAGAATCATATATGCATAACTAGCGGTTCAGTGCACTTGGGAATTCTTGTGTTTTTCTTTTCCAATTGCCCATTCACAAATGTTTACGAGGAGGTAAGAACTTTGATCATCAATTGAACCTACCTTTATTTTTCCACTCAGAATTTTGATCTGCTACAAGCCTCCAGTGCATACCTCAGTTAATACCATATTCCTGATCTTCCTATATATGTATCTATTTATCTATGTGCTATTGTTAATTACATATGGTTTTATTTTCTATTATTATTTATGCATTATATAGTGTATTACTTATTCACAAATGTCGATGATACATTACGACAAATTATGTAGCCAAACACACTTTTTCCTGCCTCCCAGATACTCTCAATACTGTCTGGTCCACAAATATTTCTTTTTTTTTTTTTGGCCTCATACCAACAGTTTGTTCTGTCAATGGTTTACCATTTAATAATGTCAGTGTTGCTTGGCCACGACGACGCATACGCTGCCAATGTGGGCATGTTCATTTGCTTCGTCGAAGTTACAGTGATGGATCCCATGCTTAAATGTTTAACGTCTACATTATTTACTGTCTGCAGAAGAGCTTATGAATATTGAGGTCAATGAATGTTCTATTGGTATGCTCATTTATGATTTTATCTTCTTCGCTAATTAGTCAAGGGAATGCAGGCAAGGTGGACTGTACATTTCGGCTGACCATACCATCTTGCTCTCCGAGATCGAGTATCCATGATCATGCACAGTACAGTATGCTTACATAGTTTTTTTTGTTAAGATTACCAATGCTGTCCATTTATGTTAACATATAGATGCAGCCTACTTTGGTTTGGCCTAATTAACACTGTTTTCCTTATGTGGCATTACCTGCTGATGTGATTTCGGAGGTCTTTAATTCAAAGTTATACAGGTGCCGTGCTTCAAAAATGCAGCAGTTTCTGTCTTCGACCACAACGTCCTTGGATAAAGGATATTATTTCTATTAACTGAGAACTTACTATGGCACTATCTCTACTCTTTGAACAAACAAGAAATAAGATAATTATATATTGGCCTACATTTTTCATGTTATTTAATTATAGCTGACTTCTGTATTGTTTTTCCATATGATAAGTATCTATTCTCAGATTCACTGTTGTTCCTTTGGCTATATGAATGTGGTTTTTTTTTGTGATGACCATACGAATGAGTTGCGTATGGCCAGTTTGAAGGCAGCGCTTTAGAACGTCTGCCTTATTTTTACTTGTCTTTACTATTGGCCCATCAAACATCAAATCAACTGAACGGCGGGCGCAGCGGAACACATCAGCTTTACTCTGTCGGATCTGTGTATTGTAGGCGTGTGTGCCTAAAATCCATCCCGCAGCGAAGCGCCGGGAACCAGCTAGTTATTAGGAACTATGTGGGCGAGTTCCTAGGGGCTGCTGCAGGCTCTGTTCAGTACCTATCTAGCGCTCTCCATGTTGAAGCAATTGCTTGCTTGAAAGGCTCGAAGCTGGCTCCTGACCTCGGCATGAACCAGGTGATTGTCGAAACTGACGTACAGAACTTGGCATTGGCACTAAGGGCATGCTTGGTTGGATTCTAATTTTTGTTGAACCAAAATCATCAAACAAACGCACAGAATATACTCGATCTAAACTGGAGCGTCCGTTCCTAATCCAAGGGCTGAGATCCGTCGCCTGAAAAAACAAAAAAAATCAGACGTCTGATATATAGCAAAACCCTTTGGTTTATCATGATTTTGGTTGGACAAGAATTAGAAGCCAACCAAACCTGCCCTAGAATCCAATGACTTTAATCCGAGCTAGGAGTCATCTTCAGATAGATCAAGTCCAAAATAGCTTTTGATTTTAAGTGTTGTAACATCTCAAAATGTCAAATATAGGTCTTGCAATCTTGTGGCCGACTGTTTTTGCTGCTTATGGTGTATCTTTAGGTGTTGATGACACTAGTTATTAGGAACCAAAATCATCTCACAAATTAGCCTCCATCTATGTAATTTATTTTTTTAATTAGTCTATATTTAATACTCTTAATTAGCATCTGAACATCATATGTGACTAAAGTTTAGTATCTAGTATCGGGCGATTTGCTTGATGGTTAATGTTAAATGGAATTAGGCTACGATAAAAAAAAGCATTAAGTCCACTTTTGGCCCCTCCACTATTGTGTCAGTCTAATTTTAACCCTCAACTACAAAACCGTCTAGTACCGGTACCCCAACTGTCAAAACCATTTACTTTTAGCACCTGGGCGTGGGTGAGGCTGTTTTGTCCAACGTAGAGCGGTTTTGACACGCAACCATTCATCTCAATGACATGTGGGGCTCACGCGTCATCGACTCAACCCCTCCCTCCCCGTCCTCACGGCCTCCGCCTGCCTGCTCCACTTCACTCCGGACCTCTGAGCGCGCCCGCAGCGTAGCCACCAGCGCTGCCGGCAGGAGGCCGTCGCGCTCTGCCGCGCCCGCGCCGAGCTGCTCGCCGCGGCCGTCCGCCACCGCTACGCACTCGCCATCCGCCACCTCCACCCCCACCCCCACCACCACATGTTCCCACCTCACAATCCCACAACCCAAGAAAGAAGCAGCACCACGTGGATCTGACCTCCAACACCATCCAAGGAACGATCCAGGCTCCAGAGCCGCTCCCAAGGCCGGAAGGAGGCAGACAGCAGAGGAGGCAAGCCATGGTGGTGGACCTGATGTCCTGCGGCGGCGAGGCCGGGGCGTAAGAGCAGCTGGCATTCTAGGACGCGGCCGCGGTGGGGCTGCGCAGCCTGGAGCTGCTGGCTTCCTCGCTGTCGTCCCCGTGTGCCGCGGGGTGGGCGGAGTCACCGCCGCTTGGGCAGATCGCCGACCAGGTGGTGTCCCGGTTCCGCCGCGTCATCAACCTGCTGGACCGCACGGGGCACGCCCGGTTCCGCCGAGCGCCCGCTGCCACGCCGAAGAGAGAGAGAGAGAGAGAGAGAGAGAGAGAGAGAGAGAGAGAGAGAGAGAGAGGCGAAGGCTCTGAAACATGCATGTCCATTATCTCTGCTATGTGTTGATCGAATAGCATGTTGGCTGTTGGAGTATCCACCATTTATTATACAGAAATGTTTCCAGGGCGTCCGGACAGCCAGACGTTGTCTCCCTAGCCCTGCGCAGCGCACCGGTCCAACAGGCAACCGGCCTGCTCCTCTACTCCTCCATCTTTGCGGCTCATAACTTTCCCCGTCCGCCCGTCGTTATATTCACCGCATTGTTGGCCCCTCCGCCTCCCGTCACGGAGTCCCACTCGTGGCCATGCTGAGCGGCACGAAATCCAGGCCGCCATAGATCCCCTCCCATCCAAGCTTCTTGCTGTAGCCCCCACCCGCCCTTTGCGTCATCGTCATTGTCGCGCCCTATCTCATCCATTGAAGCAACCCGCCATGGCCTTCTCTAGCACGCGGCCCACTCCACCTCACGGCCTTCTCCAGCGCGCGGTCCACCTTGTCCACCAGAGCGACCCACCACGACCTTTCTCAATCGGAGCGGCGAGCTCCGTGTCGACGAGCCTCCATTCGTCCAAGCAGTAAATATATGCTACACTGAAAGCGCATATTGCAAGAATATGTTTTAAGTGTTTCACATGTTTTAGAGGTATGTTGCAAGCGTTGTATATCGATGTTGTAAAAGTAGATTGGGATGTTGCATATGTTATAATGGCTATACACGTATGTTTCAAGTGTATATTTCAAATGTTTTATCTGTTTCCAGACGTATGTTGCAAGCGTTTTATGTAGATGTTGTAAAAGTAGATCTGAATGTTACATATATATATATATATATATATATATATATATATATATATATATATATATATATATATATATATATATATGCATGTTGCAAGCATATATTTTTTAAGTGTTTCAGGTGTTTATATATATTTCATCAGGAACAAGGTAGATATTTGGGGGACGGAAGCAAGCGTAGTCAATGAGATACACCGCCCGTGGGCGCCGCATGGTGTGTACGATCACTGCTGTGCCCAAGAGGAATCCAAATGAGAGCACGTCCGTGTTCCTGACGGACTGAAGCAGAGTGGTGAACTCATCAGATCTGCTTGCTCCCACGACGATAGCTGCGCAGTGGCGAATGGCACTGCGATTATCTGACGGACTGAAGTATGTGTAGAGAGGTGAAGACCCCTGGGCTACCTGGTCACGTGTAGTGCAACTGACAGCCAACTAATAACCATCACTAGTTACGAAGTTGCTTCCGTTACTTGCCACCCATTTGTGTACCAAGGAATTGTCCTACGGGTCATTGCTTCGTCGCATGCAATTAATGTACCTGTGCTATGCATTCATTGGATAGAGCGATGCCCATTGTTGCATTGCTTTGTTGTGTCAGGAACTCAGGATACTGTCTTCGTTAAACTGGTATGGTATATGGTCTTGCTAGAGGTCAAATTTCAAATCACATTAACCAATATATTATCTGAGCCCCGTGGTGATTTATAGAGATTTGGCCAGATAATGTCAAGATCAGCAGTTTAATTTGTATCCAACGCTAAATGGTAGGTTAGCTCAAGTGAGCATACAAAAAACAGTTGTGCTTTTTTACATTCTCTTTGAGGGGGAAATTGTTTAGTTTTATAGTTGTATACAGCTACAGTGCACATGAAAAGCATGTCGGCTTGGAGGCACACATGTATATATTAATTGCTAGAATAAAATTATAACCACGTTAAGCCACCTCGAGATCTTGCAGCCATTTGACACTAGTACACAGAACATTAGTACTGGTGGTTCCAAAACCAATTTTTACTAGCGTTTTTGGCTTCCGCTAGCGTGAAACTTGCGAACTTCAAGGACGTTTTCTAGAGAACCACCAGTGTAATAAGAAAACTATCTGTGTAAATGCATTTACGCTGACGGTTAGTTTAAGAAAAACGCATGTGTAAATGCATTTCCACAAGTGGTTTATGTAAATTTGGCGCATCTTGAAATTGATTTTCAGAGACGGTTTAGTAACATAAAGCGCCAGTGAACTATCTTTAAAAATGAAATGTCCGCACCATATACTTCCCGCCAGAGACAATTATATTTAAAAATTCAAATGAACCCTACATCACAGGCAATTATATTTCCATGCATGACAAAAACAAAATTTACTTCATCCTAACGTAGTCATCAACCCAAGTATATACTTCAAACATAGCATATATATACATCAAAATTTTCAACCCATAAGTTCCATGAATTCTGTAATAATCATCTTTGTTTAGTTCTAGCCTTGAAAAATCTACAAGATCTCGTACTCTGGCTGTGCCAACTCATAAGTTCCATGAATTCTCTAATAATCATCTTTGTTTTGTTCTAGCCTAGAAAAATCTATAAGATCTCGGTACTCTGGCTATCCTAACTCAGAGGTAACATCATGATATTTCCCTTTAAAGTGAATAATTTCATGCATGAAGAACCGGCACATGTCCTCACATATATGTTCATGATGCCTTTATCTTTGAGGCTTTTCTGCGTTGGCTGGCAACGATATACCTGCAATGAAAGTTTATAGTCATCACATATTTACAAGTGACAATGCATTTGCAACACTAATGACAAAACTTCACATAGGACTATTACTTACTTTGCTAGATTTCGTGGTGTACCATCTGTTTTGTCTGAGAAACTCGCACACGTAGTACCCACAGAGGACCGACCTAGGTGGTTTCTCATGGCACTATATAATAGGCAAGTGGTTGCTTAGTTGCTACATTTACATACATACTAGACATGTATGACATTTATTTAAAATTTACCGACCATTTGTTCTTTATGGACAACGGCTTTGATTTTCATTTTGTATCTTATTTTCACCGATGAACTTGTTCCACTTGTATGCCCTGTAGAGCTCAAATAAAATCACCAGGTCATTTCCAAACTCTCATCGATAATATAGAAATGTTAAAAAATATGCATGCATATCTCGACTTACTGTTGTACAAGTGTCAAGATTTTTCATACGTGCTGATCAGGTAATCTAGGGAGTCAAGGACGAATAACCTTTTGATGAGAGTCTAACATAGGGGCATGTTAAGTCCCTGAGTTAAGGGCATGACAGTCTGACTACCCCCCCCCCCCCCCCCCCGCCCGTGGCCGGCTCTCCGAATCAGGCGAGGGCTCGGAGGGCTACACCCATCGGGTGCGCTTGTGTGCACCCACTCACAGGAAAAGGATGGCTTGACAGATGACAGCCTACAATTGGCCCTCCACCAAGGAGGCCCTTGACACCAAAAAGTCGAGCCTGAGAAGGCAAGAGCCGTCATCGCCTGGGCTCGAGGTGTCAGCCAGCACGCAGGGATCCCCGACCAAAGGGGAGCCTCGGCTGAGCCTCAGCGCTTGCGGTTGTCCCACAAACTTGGCTCAGGGCCAATGTCCCGAGCCAAGACTAGAAGCCAGCTGCAGAATCTGTCAGGCGCTTAGAGATTGACAAGCGTAGAAGCACTACATCGCAATCCGATCACACCACCGCGAGGCACTGCCGGCCACTCCTAGGCAGGGTCACGCGTGACTCGTGTCAAGACAAGGAACTCCCGAAGCCCATGACGGGGGGACTCTGGGCTCGCCTGGTAGTCCCTCTTGGTGGAAGGAGGATCCTGGCGTGTCAAAGAACCTGGGAAGGTTCACCCAAAGAAGGCACCACTGTGGTAGACAGCACCTGGCGGTTAGCACCAGGCTACAACAGAGGTCTCAGGGAGTGGTTGAGGTTTTGTCAGCCCCCAGTTACAAGACAAAGAAGGTCTAGGACGGCGTGAAGACGGCGAAGACCGAAGCCCAAGGCGAGAAACCCTAGGTTACAAACCACCTGGTCTGTACCCGATGCCCTCCTCGGTGTATAAGGGGAGGCATGGGCTCCAGTAGAAGGGATCGCGCAAGCGACCAACCACAATAGAAACCAAACAAGAGCATAGGACAATTGGGTCGAGTCTAATTGATTGAACAATCTCACCAACAATCCTAGGATAGCATGCACAATCCCCTGCTACTCTCTCTCTCTCTCTCTCTCTCTCTTAATTCCACCACTGTAAGTACTACCGTTTGAGTATTCCTAGCACGAAGAACATCATACTGCTGAACATAGGGCTCAGAAACCTGAACTAGGATAAATCGCCCGTGCCCCTAAGTGTTTTAAGTGCTCAAGCCACCGAAGATTCCACACATATTCAATTCTATCTTACCCGTCTCCATTTTTTTTCGAGGGCGAGGAGACGCCCGCACCCATCTCCAATGTTTCTGTGCGGTGCCGTCGGCGGCAAGGCGCTCGAAGCCGTCGATGCCGAACTGTAGGTTGGCCAGCAATTGTCGCGGAGCGCCTCGCTGAAGCCCGCGTCCCTGAGCAGCCTGCCGGTGTATGCGGACAGCACGGCCAGCAGCAGGGCCCCCATGGCCAACGACGGCGGCGACACGTGCCTGCATGCTTCAGCCTGCCGGCGTACGCGGACAGCACGTCCAGCAGCTAGCACCACGCTCCCTGCACGGCTTCAGCCTGCCGGCGTACGCGAACAGCACGGCCAGCAACACCGCGCCCCCATGGCCAACGGCGGCGGCGACCACTACGTAGAAAACGATTTTTTTAGTAATGGATCGATTTTTTTTAGGGGCGGCTGGTGATGGAGCCGTCTCTACAGTGGCGTGTTCGGGTGCCCAGACATCAGCTACCTCTACAAATGGAACAGCAGGGGCGGCTGGTGTTACGAGCCGCCCCTACAAATAGGGTCTGATTTGTAGGGGCGGCTCAATCACCAGCCGCCCCTAGAAATTCTATTTGTAGGGGCGGCTGGTGATTGAGCCGCCCCTAAAAATGGCCCCGTATTTATAGCTCATATTTGTAGGGGTGGCTCAATCACCAGCCGCCCCTACAAATGGCCCCCATATAAAACTGAGGCAGTACCTTCTTCCTCCTCGGTTCACTCACTCCAACCCGTAAAAGAAAGGTGGAGAGACCTTGGGCACCTCCCAAAAATTGCTCTACTAAGGGGGAAGGTTTTGGTCTCAAATCCTTTGGTGGAGAAGTTGTAGAAGGTAAGAAAAATGCTATTCCACATTTTTTAAAGTTTTAATGGTTGATTAGTGAATAATTAGAGTTTTGTTTTTCTCTCTCTTCTATGGTGCTTGAGTTATTTATGAGCAAATTAGACCCAATTTTTAAATGTACTAGGGTAAATTAGGGAGGGGAACAAGACCATACCCTTATTTGGTCCATGTTTCTTGATTTTAGTGAACCATTAGTTAGTTTTATGGATGTTTCATGTGCATGTGATCTAGATCTAGGGTTTGGTTTTTTTATTAATTTCGTTTTTGTAAATTTATGTTTGATAAAATTGGACTAGGGTTTGTATGAAAGATATTGGGTAAAGTATAATTATTGCTAATTGTTGTCTTTGAAATTGTTGATTGTAATCAATAAATATGTATTTTAATTATTTATGGATAAATGGGCCATTAATTAATTTTCCTCTACCATGGTGTGTTTGTATACTTCATGTAATTATATTAGATTTATATTCATATATATCTGAGGTATATACAATTATTCTCAAATAATTATTACTTTGATTATTTTTTATATATATCTAAATAAGTAGTCCTTTAATGTTTGTTTTGTTGTTGTTGTAAAAGATGGAGTACAAGAACTCTTGGATGTATGGTTCGTTAAGGTTCAAGGCAGGTTTCCATGAAGAGGTGGATAAATTTATTGAAGCCGCAACGAAGCATGCAACGACATTGAAAGAGAATAAGGATACAATTATTTGCTCCTATAAAGATTGCAAGAACCGTATAGCATGGACAGATGTGACTATCATCATATCACATTTGATTATACGAGGATTTGTTGAGGACTACACAGTGTGGATTCATCATGGTGAAACGGTTATTGTTAACGACGAGGATAAGGAGGAATACGACGATGAAACCATAGAATTCCTGTCCCAATATTCAGCCGAGCTTGATGCACAAATGGATTTTGAGTTTGACAATGAACAAGGTGGTGATGCTGGTGGTTGGGATGGTAACGACAAAGGTGGTGCCAATAATGATGGTGGAGTACGTGTCGGAGTTGAAGATGATTTAGATGACATGATTCGAACCCTTGGACCAGAGATTTTACTAAATAGTCCGAAAGGTCTAGAAAATTTGAAAAGAGTGACAAAAGCATCGAAGGAGACTGTGTATGGTGTTGAAAAGGGTTGTCCGACACATTGGACATTGCTACGTTTCGTGCTTGAGCTGCTCATCCTGAAGGCTAAGTACGGCTGGTTAGACTATAGTTTCAATGATCTATTGCATCTCCTGTCATGGGTGCTGCCACAACCAAACTCAGTTCCCGCCAACACATACCAAGCGAAGAAGATCATAAGTCCATTGATAATGGGGGTTGAAAAAATACATGCATGCCCCAACCACTGTATACTTTTTCGTGGTGAAATGTTCAAGTCATTGGATCAATGTCCCCGATGTGGGGCCAACCGGTACAAGAACAATGACCTTTACGGTGGGGACGAACCATCCACGGGGAAAAAGAGGAATAAGAAGGGTACAAAAAAGGTGGTACAAGAATCTCAGCCCCTAGAGGACACTCCATTAGGCAACGATGCAAAGTAGAGAAGAATTCCTGCCCTGGTAATGTGGTACCTGCCAATGACCGACCACTTGAGACGTATGTTCCTAAACCCTAAAGAAGCTGCACTCATGACATGGTGGGATGATGAGCGCAAGGTGGATGATGATAAGATTGCACACCCAGCTGATTGTAGTCAGTGGCAAAGGTTTGATGAGAAACACAAAGAATTCAGTGATGACCCAAGGAATGTACGGTTTGACCTAAGCACCGATGGAATGAATCCCTTCAATGAGAGGATGAGCAACCACAGCACATGGCCAGTGATCTTGACCATGTACAACATCTCAACATGGTTGTGTCAGAAGAGAAAGTACCTTCTCCTCACTATTCTTATTTCTGGCCCTAAACAACCAGGCATTGATATAGACGTGTTCCTCGAGCCCTTGATGCAAGAAATGGAGAGACTATGGAGGCATGAGGAGCAGATGTACGATGCATTCCGAAAGGAGGACTTCATATATAGAGCAATAATATTTGTTACTACCAATGATTAAGGTTGCGGCATACATTGCCTTGGCTTTCAAAAATCTCCAACACCACTCTACTATATGGCTACCATACAACTTCAAGTAAGCTCAACTCAATACTTAAAGCTTTGTTCGATATATTTCATTCGATGCAAAAGGGCTTATCTAGTTCTATGATTAAATCCATGCAGCAACCACTGGATTTGTATAGTCATCGATGTCGGGAGGAGCATGGCATGGGTCTTTGATTCATTAGATAAGGACACAGTGACATACAAAGACTTCATATCGATTCTCAAGACGTATACATATCGACAATCCTCATTAGCTTATATGTTTATATACATACTTGTAATATTCACTTTTGGATACTAACAAGTTGTATTTGCTAAAATAATTCGAACAGGACATTTAGGTTCTATGTCACTAATCATCATGGAAGGCATGATCCAGCAAGGAAGGAAAAGCTGGCTATAAAAACACTATGTGCGGTAAGTGTAACTTACTTCTTCAGAACTCCGTTACATGGCTGTCAAAAACATTACTTAACATTTTCATATGAAAAACACACAGTGCCCCAAGCAGAAGCCTGGGAGTGTACATTGTGGATACTATATATGTTCTATGATGGGTAACACCGGTGCCTACAGGAGACACCCCTTAAGAGTAAGTTTGAACCTCTTCACCTGTAATATAAAAACTTCGTAAATGGTATGAAATACTAAACTGAAACTTATTTTCTTGTAGTAGAGAGAAAAGAAAGGAATGAAAAGAGACCCATACAAGGATGACCAACTCTTAGAGCTTGTCGACGACCTTTGCAACTTCACATTGGACCAGCTTGTACACGTCAGAGGCGCCTACCATGACCGAGAGTCTAACTTAGGTACAAATCCTCAGTACCAACACCTTCGTGAGACTGAAAGGCTAGCTCTAGGACGTTGATAACAATGTGTATGGAATTTATATATTTAATAATGGATTGTATATATTCATGTGAATTGGACTTGTAATTGTAGTTTATAGAATACTCTTATGCTTGTAGTCGCGGTCGTGGGGTGTTCGGCAACGCGAACGTTGGTCACGGGGCGTTCGGCAATGTGAACGCGGTTCGGAACGTTGGTCGCGGGGCGTTCGGCAACGCGAACGCTGTTCGGAACGTTGTTGTGGGACGTTCGGTAAAGTGATTTTGAATTGAAAATTTGATTTTTTTTGCGGGAAAACGTACAGTATGGGCGGTTCTAGATTGAACCGCCCCTACAAATACCTGTTTGTAGGGGTGGCTGGTACTACAGCCGCCCCTACAAATCTATTTGTAGGGGCGGCTGGTAATAAGAGCCGCCCCTACAAATATATTTATAGGGGCGGCTGGAAACACTAGCCGCCCCTACAAATCGATTTATAGGGGCGGCCTGAGAACCATCCCTACAAATGCATGATTTGTAGAGACCCTTGCGTAGGGGTGGCTGGGCAAACCGCCCCTACAAATAGTATACAACCGCCCCTAGAAATGCTTTTTGACGTAGTGGACGCGTGCCTGCACGGCTTCAACCTTGACGACCACGGCAGGCGTTGGGGCAGCTGGAGGCGTGGCGCGGGGCTAGCTGCGGCATGCGCTCCCGTGCGGGCAGGTCGTGGATCGGAGGGAAGACGATGTGGAGGAAGAGCTATTTGTTTCCTCATCCATTGTTTTGACTTTTTTTTTTCTTACGATGGTCTACTCATCCATTGGGTTTGGGTTTGGGTTTGGGCAAGCTTGGATTTCTCCAAACCCTCCCCAACGACAGGTATATAGGTTTATCCTTGGTTCAGGCTTCGGAGCCCTACGTTCAGCAGTATAGTGATCTTCATGTTAGAAATGTCCAATCCGGGGTTACAACGATGGAAATCAGGAGAGATTGGTAGAGGATCGCTTGGTGCTATCCTAGAGTTCATCGGTGTTCTTCCTCAGTCCCTCCTCCTCTATAACTTTATAGGAGGTAATAGTTAAATATATATGTATTTATTCTTTAATTTGGTGTCACATGTCCAATTGGGATCCTCACGTCGGGTTTTTCATTCACTAGGTGACAGATACAAGTTGTATTATGTTTTGGTTCCCAGTACAACGTTCTTGTAACATATTTTAATTGAGAAGACAATGCACTATAAGAGGACAACTGGTTTGCACAAGAAAATGGAGGCCAGGTGCTTTTGTTGTCACGCATTTGTAACATGTTTTAACATCCATTCACTATAGTGTTTTCTTCGTGCTGATGCTTATCCTGATTTGTTGTGAAAGAAAAACGCTGTTCGTTCGCTGAAAAGTACCGCTCAAGCAGTTCAAGGAAAGCCAACGTACGTGGTGCAGAAATGTGACGTGCACACCAAAAATGAGGCCAGGCCACTCAATCGTTTCTATATAATCACGGAGCGAAGGGTCCCCCACTTTCTTTCTTTCTTTTTTGTCCATGTGATTATGGGATTTCAGTTTTTTTTCGTAGATTATTTATTTATTTAATTAATTCATAAAATCTTATAAATCAATGCTCCCTTTGTCTTAAAATATACATAATCTAGTTTTATCTAAGTCAAACTATAGTAATTTTAACTAAATTTATATAAAAGAATATTACCATCACTACATCAAAGAGGTATATTATAAAAATATGTTCCATAATATATCTAATTAAGCTAATTTGAAGTCCTATTTATTTTTCTTTTTTTCTATAAATTTGGTCAAAGGTACTATAGTTTGACTTAGGACAAAACTGATTTCCTTATATTTCAGGATATACACTACTAAAATGGTGGAATTCTCCTAGTATTTTTAAGTATTTGATAAAACACTACCACTAGTCATAGCACATGAGAATATCACTAGAGACATTTGGTAGGGAAATTTTATACTAAATTTTGAATGTCAAAACACTAGGAGAACCCACCTCACTGGGAGAAATTTAATATTATGGTTGTGAGAGGGAGTAGCTCAGATTGCTATGATATGAACTATTACCTCCTATAAAGTAACTGTAGTATTGTCCATGTTAAAAAGAATGCTTTTTTTTAACCTAATTGAAGGGTAATCTTTATTATAAGGGTGCAAAGTAATAAGGTACAGTTCCGTGACATGCAATCTTTAGTTTCATATACAATAAAAGACATGCATTCTTTTTTGTGAAACTAATAAAAGAGACGTGCATTCTTGTAGGAGCGTGCATGGTTTGGGGGATTGCATGTCCTCAGCCGGCGTGGCGCTTAGTAGTTAATTTGTTTGATACACTCCCACACAGCGATGTTGCACTTGTACCCTGAACCGAAGGCAATCATCAATACTCGATCACACTTATGCATTCTACCTTTCGCCTCAATGTATGCTAGCTCGTACCACAAAGAGCTGCTTTGATGTGTTCCCGAAACGATGAAGCGTCATTCGTGACGGCTCGGCATGGCTATCAGATAGACGGAGGCTATCTTGGACAGCATCAATCACTGCTGGTCCACCGGGATGAATGCAGAAGTGCTCTATCGCCACGCAGAAGTTTGGGACATACAGTGCCACCTTGCCGTTGAGAACCTTCCTCGATATGCAGGAAAGCAAAAACCGTAGCTTTTCTGATAGTGGGAGGATAAGGGGCGCAATGGAACTGATACTGGTCCTCAATGCCTCACCAGAAACAGCAATAAGGTCCTTGGAAAGGCTCATCCCCAAGTTTCCCTCTCCATCTTCGTCCAGCATGACACACCGATGAGCACTTTTGGAGCACCTGATTTTAAAAACAAAACTAATACACACCATATGTGAGTCTAGGAAGTCAAATCTCACATATATCTACAAATAAGGGTCATATCGAAAGACAATGCTCAATATATAACATACTTAGTATAAAGAATATAACCTTAGATAACAAACAATAGAAAGATAACTCCGATCTTCGGGTAAAGACTCCAATTCACAGGGACAACTGACTGGTTGATCACAAGCCTAACTCCTCCATACTAGCAATCTGGTACCCATCCGGGATTTTTATCCAAATAATTAAAAAATAAAGCAAGCGTAAGTACATGTCGTACTCAACAAATATAACATGGGGTTCATGAGGCTTAAAAGGCTGACACTAGTTTAACTGCGATTAGCTTTTAATGAGTCATCTTTTAGCAATTGGGTGGCAACAAGTTTATCCACAAGCCCATATATACACATGATCAGGTAAACATGAATAATGAATAGCATGAGCAGTAATCATTAAGGAGCATATTCATCATCAGTATCATCCATGTTTGTCATCATTAACCATTAGTGATCATCTATTCCGTAAGGGTTCCAAGGCCGCTCGTGACCATGAGCACGGCTGATATACCAGTTTTACACTCTGCAGAGGTTATATACTTTCACTGTGAGTCGTGATTTACCCTTTCGCCCGAGGCAGCCAACCTCTTGACCCACTACCAAGGAAAGTCAATAGGGTTTACTATGAAGCCTTTCAAAGGTTCGTCTAACAAGTTAGGGCCGCTAAGGTTTCTCCATCAGTAAGCATGAACCCCTCCAAGGAGTGACTAACAAAATACAAAGAAACCAAAGTGCACCCTCTTGGCAGGTCGAGATCATGCAAACTGGAGCCCCTCTTGCACCATAAAGGTAACCTCTAACAAGCTAGGAAAGGTCCTCATACTGAGCTAAAGCCAGAGCCATATAGCCCTTACAGCTGTACTGTAACTCTCGGATGATCACTTACAGATAAGTCCTTAGGGAGAGGAATCTAGAGCATTTAGAAAAGTAGCTAAACACTCCAGCCCCCTGTTTCTATGTTGCTAAAAAAATCATCTTTTAGTGTTTATTGCATATACCATTAGTTAAGTTACAAGATCATGGTTGTAGTTGAGCGCTAGCATCAAACTACCCAATGCAATAACCCAACGGTATCAAGGTACATGGTAACAAAGTACTAGGAAATCCTTAGTGGCAGTCAAGGTAGACACATGCAGCATGAATTAAATGATTAAAGGTGTATAGGACAACAAGAAAGATCCCATGCTATACTTGTCTTAAAACACCGATCCTTCGGTAAGCTTTAATCTTCAACGTTCCTCTTCTTCTTCTTCTTCTTGATCACCACGTATATCTCATCGACCGGACGTAATCATAAAGCACCACACAAGCATCCATACAATCATACACGAAGCAAACAATAGAACTAAATTAAAAACAGTACACCAATCATAGAAAAATAAGTAAAAGAGTTTGAAACACGATTCTACGCATCGCATGAACACACAGTTGCGAAAAGCACTCTAATCAGAGCTACGGTTGAAAAGATACAACTACTGAGAGATCTGCTTTATATGTGGAAAAGAAAACTATAGGCTCCATTTATTTTAACTATGTAAAATCTTATATAAATTGAATTAAGTCAAATTTAGATTCAAATTATAAAACTAAAGTAAAACAAATCATATTTTATTTACAAAACCCAGTTGCATAATTATTAATCAAGATATGATTTAAACCATGAAATTTTAGAAATAGTAATATGGTAACCACTATTACTAATGCGTAGATCTCATTGCTATGAATCTAACGTAACTTGAATGGGTCAAAACGGAGTTAAAACGTAGAAGATATGATTTAAACAAGATTTCCTTTAATAAAATAATAGATTAAATCTAACCTCGAATTTTAAAAGTTGAAAACCTACATAACAGTAATATGAACACATAGATTATGAAATTACGAACCTAACGCAAGTTGAACGGATCAAATCGGAGTTAAAACAGAGAAGTTATGGCTAAAATAAAATCAGTGACAAATCTGTAAATAAGTGAAAGCGTATTTTGGATCTAAACCGACGAAACTACGCTTTCCAAAGAAGAAAACGTAATCTGTGATTACGCCTTGGACCGTGGGTTAATACTTAAATACTTATAAGGGCTCTTTTGCAAGACTACAAGACGAAGGGGTACGGGCTAAATCGGGCCGTTGGATCTTCACTGGTCGGCTTGGATTAGATCAGAGGGGAAAGGAGTGAGGAAAGCCGGCTGGAACAGTAGCTGGGCGCGGCGGACTCCATTGCCGACGGTGAAGGAGCTCACTGGAGTTCGCTGGAGTAGCGATTCCGGGCTCGGAACTCGACGGTAAGGGGACGGGAGGATGTAGAAACCCACCTTGAACTCACCTAGGGCTTGTAGCGGTCGGAGAGGTCTCAGTCACAGCGTGCAGCTCGATGGGGCGGCGGCGGCGGCGGCAGATGGCGGCGCTAGGTTGCGGCGCAGCTGCGGCGTCTCGGCGAGGCGGAGGCTTGCTCTAGGGCTCGGGATTGGAAGCGGCGGACACGAGGCATCCGATTTTATGAGGCAGAGGCGGCTTGGGCGGCACGGCAACGGAGCACGCGTAGCCGGTGCGGAGTCGGACTCATGGCGACGGTGGCTGTGGAGTCTGGCGTGGGGACGGGAGGTAGCAGACGACCCTGACAGGGTGGCCCCACCTATCGGTGCAAGAGAGAGGGAGGGCGGAGCGGATCAGTGAGCTTGCTGGGCCGACCTGCCCGAGTTGGGCCGCTGCACGAAGGGAGGCGCGGGGCGCGAGCGGGCCGGCATGGAGGAAATGCCACAGGCGCGGGAGCAGGCCCACAGGCCGAAAGCAAGGGAAGGGGAGAAACAGGCCAGCGGGAAAAAAACAAGTTGGGCCAGGTGCCGGGTAGGAAGGAAAAACAAAGAATCCCTTTGCTATTTTGTTTTCAAACCCAAATTTAAATATGAATCAAATCAAATTCGAACATGGTTTAAATTTCTTTGAACCAGATCAAGTTAAACATTAATTCAAATATTCTTTTCAATTCAAATAAAAATGGAAAATTTTAGTAGGCTTTCAAAAATAAAATTTATAACTTTTTAAATTCCTTCATTTCCCAATTCTCTCTTATTTCAAAGCTATTTCAAAAACATTTTAAATTCATTTCGAATTTTGGATTCAACCACTCATTACAATAAATCAAATACACCGGCATGTATGCACAACCATGTTGCTAAGCCCTATGATAGATTTTAAAATAACAAAAATTATTATTTTCCTATGTTTTATGAGCACAAAAATGCGAAATTAAATCAATTTAACTACATTTCTAAAAGGAGCAGATTTTAGGGTGTTACAACTTTCGCTGCACCTGGTAATCATTCGCAGAAGGTGTTTGAGTCGGAATCGCGTCTTATTCCTTGAATTCGATAGCAATGCAGCGGTGCCACCCATTTGGAATAGGACGGTGGGCAGATGCATTTCTCGTTTCCTTCCTTGATAATTTATGTGCGACATTGACTCCGTAGAGACCACTAATGCATACGAGGCATGTGGAGTGATCTGCAACAGGTTCTTGGCCAGCCCCACCGAAATGAGACCCGCACTGCACCCCATACCAGACAGGTGCACACTGCGGATATCGCTGCGAAGCTTGTATCTGTTTATGATCATGTCACTATAGGTTGGTGTTGGGGCAAATAAGCTGCAGTTAACAACCAGTAAATCGATGGAAGATGGGTTGATGCATGTCTTACTGAACAGGTCATCAATTGTTGAAAACAGGATTAACTCAGCTTCAGCATGGCCCTGACTAAAACCAAAGCTCGGAGGTATGTAATGGAGGCTAGGAGGCTAGGCGGCAAGGCAGTCTCTTCACCGAGGCCAGAGCGGTCAATCATACGTGTTAAGAAGTGGATGCTGCGGTCATCAAGGAATGGCATGCATTGCGTCATGTACTCTTTGAATGAAGCCAGGGGAACACGGCAGTTACAATTTGGCTTGAAGCAGGCATAGTCGACTAGATATACATAGTGGGAGCGGTTCACGAGGTACAAGGTAAATGCAGCTGCTGGTAGCAAGGCAGCTAGCAACAAGTAAATGGGTCGAAGCACTAGTAGAGAACAGACCTTTATCCAAGGGCCAAATCAGGCTTTAGTCTCAGGAAATATTGCGCCCAGAACTAGAGAGACCTTTAGTCCCGGTTGGTGGCTCCAACCGGGACTAAAGGTTCCTGCCCAACGGCTCCTACGCCAGGCCGTTGTGGCAGGGGACCTTTAGTCCCGGTTGGAGCCACCAACCGGAAGTAAAGGTCGACCTTTAGTCCCGGTTGGTGGCTCCAACCGGGAGTAAATCTCTTGTCCCGGCTAGTGGCGTGGCCTGGGACTAGAAAGTAACCTTTAGTCCCGGTTGGATCCACCAACCGGGACTAAAGGTCCCCCCTATAAATCCTGCTGGCCGTCTTCTTTCTCCCCGAGCCCGCCCGAGAGCTTTAGTTCAAATTTAAGCAGTGTTCTTGCTCTTTCTCCATCGATTTCTTCGATTCCTCCATCGATTCTTCGGTTCTAAAGGTTACCAACTTCATACTCTCATGTTTCACCATTGTCTTATCTCATTTTGTTCACTATATATATATGGTTCTTTATTGTGGTTTTTTTCATTTGTTAGCAACTTGAGCTCAAAATCACTTCAAGCTTGCATATTTACATGAAGGAAGGTTAAAGTAGCTATTAAAAACTAGTATTCACCGTTTATTTGTAGCATGCATAGCACACTTCATTGTTTAGAGATATAGAAAATTTTAGAGTTTTTTTAATTTTATTTGTTTATAAAATGAGAAATTTATAGTGTATTAAAAAATGAGTATAGGGACTAGTGCCTCCGACTGGTATGACAGATGCAATGCAAGGCCGTGCAATAGGAAGCAAATCCGTTCTCTTTTGACGATACGCCCGAACAGCCGGGCCTGATAGATTTGGTGGTTGAACGGGTCCGTCGGCCGTCGTCGTGCGACTGTACGACAAAGAACGGCATCGATCGACCATAGTATTTTATTGTCCGGAGTCCGGTCCGGGGTGCAATGCAACGCAATGACAATTGATAATGCGTTGCTAGGTCAAAATATGGTCATTTCTATGGACTCCGCGACTAAATATTTTATTTTAACTTTTTATGAAATAAAAAACTTAGAAAATAGTTAGAAAATTATAGAAAATCCGTACTAGTTGAACTTGCGGACCGTGTTCAGCTCGGCGAGCATGTTCTCTGCCGAGCAGTAACGGACATCAAATAGGAGCTTTGATTCTACGAGGGAGAGCGACAACGGTCGTGGAAGACCGTGTTCCCTTCCTCATAGAATCGGAGCTCTTCCTTGACCAAGTACGGTGCCGTCCGATGGAGAAATGCTCGCTGAGATGATCACGTAAGCAAGATCAACTAGTACGGATGGTTATTTATTGAAACATGTTTTTGAGCTATAAATCCTGCTGGCCGTCTTCTTCCTCCCCGAGCCCGCCCGAGAGCTTAAGTTCAAATTTAAGCAGTGTTCTTGCTCTTTCTCTATCCATTCTTCGATTCCTCCATCGATTTCTTCGATTCCTCCGTCGATTCTTCGGTTCTAAAGGTTACCAACTTCATACTCTCATGTTTCACCATTGTCTTATCTCATTTTGTTCACTATATATATATGGTTCTTTATTGTGGTTTTTTTATTTGTAAGCAATTTGAGCTTAAAATCACTTCAAGCTTGCATATTTACATGAAGGAAGGTTAAAGTAGCTATTAAAAACTAGTATTCACCGTTCATTTGTAGCATACATAGCACACTTTATTGTTTAGAGATATAGAGAATTTTAGAGTTTTTTTAATTTATAGTGTATTAAAAAATGAGTATAGAGAGTAGATGGCAACTGCTTTCGGGTCCTCGGCCTCTCATGGGTTTCCAAAGCAACTTAGGCCGTGCCTCCCACTCATTGCATGCGGCAAGTGTTGTGATGAGACGAAGATTGTGATGGAGTACCGAGTAAAGAAGGAGGGTCCCAACAAGGGTCGCATTTTTTACAAGTGTCCGGATCGCAATGTGAGTTATTTTATCGTATTTAATGACTATAGTTAGTTTATACCTATTTTCATGATGGTTGTGATTAAAGTTCTAATTTTCTGTTTTAATTTCAGTGGGATGGCACTGGATGTTCAGGCTTCTACTGGGAGGAAGAGTATGTTGAACTCATGCAAAAATATCTTGCACAACAGGTAGATATGGCGGCTAATGAGGCAGTGATCCAGCCGAAGAAGCCCAAAGATGTTGAACAAACGGGGGATCTGTCTATTTTAGTTGGGATTGGTCGCGAAATCCTTGTGCTGCTGAAGTGCATTTTAGCTTTAGTGTTTTAGTGGTAGTTGGGATTGTCTACATTGTAGCGAGGCTTTCTTAAATTTATAGCTTTTGTGGTGGTATGCATGTTGTATAATTAACTAATTATGTTCTATGTTTTAATATGGTATTTATGTCATGTAATGCAGATGAGTCGGCATTGGATGTACAATGCTGATCGTCGCTCCCAAGAGTTCATGGACGGCGTGCATTCTTTGTTACGTGCGGCCGAGGCAAACAAACGTGATGGTTTCATGTGCTGCCCATGTGCCGTATGTAAGAATACGATGGAATATGCTAACTCAAAGACTCTTCATTCACACTTGTTCAAGTCGGGTTTCATGCCAAACTATATTTGTTGGACGAAGCACGGAGAAACCGGAGTTGTAATGGAAGAAGGTGAAGAAGAACAATGGGGCGATGATGACATTTTTGCTGAATATGGTGCCTTCAATGATACTGCAATGGGGGAAGCTGAAGAAGAGGTGGGGGCAAAGGAGAAGCCCGCTGAAGAAGAGGTGGGGGCAGAGGAGAAGCCCACTGAAGAAGAGGTAGGGGCAGAGGAGGAGCCCGCTGACGATCTTGGTCAGGCCATTCGTGACGCACAAAGAGAATGCGAAAGTGAAAAGGAGAAGATCAAGTTTGACCGCATGCTAGAGGATCACAAGAAATTGCTATACCCAACTTGTGATGCGGGGCAGAAAAAGTTAGGTACCACATTGGAATTGCTGCAATGGAAGGCAAAGAATGGTGTATCTGACAAGGGATTCGCGGAGTTACTAAAAATCCAAACGAAGATGCTTCCGAAGGATAACGAATTTCCCAGCACTATGTACGAAGCAAAACAGGTAGTCTGCCCTTTAGGATTAGAAATCCAGAAGATACATGCATGTCCTAATGTCTGCATCCTCTACCATGGCACGGAGTACGAGAAGTTGGATGCATGCCCTGTATGTCACGCGTCGCAGTATAAGATCAGGCGAGATGACCCTGGTGATGTTGAGGGCGAACGTCCCAAGAAGAAAATCCCTGCCAAGGTTATGTGGTATGCTCCTATAATACCACGCTTGAAACGTCTTTTTAGAAATAGAGACCATGCAAAGTTGTTGTGATGGCACAAAGAATACCGTAAGGTAGACAATATGTTGAGACACCCTGGTGATGGGTCCCAGTGGAGAGCAATCGATAGAGAATTCCCCGAGTTTGCAAGTGACGCAAGAAACTTAAGGTTTGCTTTAAGTACGAATGGTATGAATCCTTTCGGGGAGCAGAGCAGTAGTCACAACACTTAGCCTGTTACTCTATGTATCTACAACCTTCCTCCCTGGTTATGCATGAAGAGTAAGTTTATTATGATGCCGGTGCTCATCCAAGGCCCAAAGCAACCTGGCAACGACATCGATGTGTACCTAAGGCCACTAGTTGAAGAACTTCTACTTTTGTGGAACAAGCCAGGTGTACGCGTGTGGGATGAGCACAAGCAGGAGCACTTTGACCTGCGAGCATTGTTGTTCGTAACAATCAATGATTGGCCAGCTCTAAGTAATCTTTCAGGACAATCAAACAAGGGATATAATGCATGCACGCACTGTTTCGGTGACATGAAAGGTATATTCTTGAAAAAGTGTCACAAGGTCGTGTACCTTGGGCATCGATGATTTCTTCCTGCAAATCACCCCGTAAGAAAGAAAGGCAAGCATTTTAAAGGTAAGGCAGACCACCAGACCAAGCCTCGCAACTGAACTGGTGAGGACATCCTCGATATGGTCAATGATGTGAAAGTAATATTTGGAAAGGGACCTGGCAGCCAACCTGTTTCGAAGGACACCAACAGTCACGCACCCATGTGGAAGAAGAAGTCCATATTTTGGGAGCTACCCTATTGGCAAGTCCTAGAGGTCCACAGCGTGATCAACATGATGCACCTGATGAAGAATCTTTGTGTGAACTTGCTAGGCTTCATGGGCGTGTATGGGAAGTCTAAGGACACAATTGAAACACGATAGGACCTGTGGTGTTTGAAAGAATGAGACAACCTACATCCAGAGAAGACAGATGATGGACGCCAGTACTTAAGTCCTGCTAGCTACACTCTTAGCAAAGAAGAGAAGGACAACTTGTTTGAATGCCTAGATAGCATTAAGGTACCATCTGGATTCTCCTCGAATATAAAGGGTATAATAAATGTGCCAGAGAAGAAATTTGGACACTTAAAGTCCCATGACTGCCACGTGCTCATGACTCAATTGCTTCCAGTTGCATTAAGAGGAATTCTACCACCAAATGTACGTCTAGCCACCGTGAAGCTATGTGCATTCCTCAATGCAATTTCTCAGAAGGCAATCGATCCAACGGATCTAGCAAAACTATAGAATGATGTGGTTCAATGTCTTGTTAGCTTTGAGTTGGTGTTCCCTCCTTCCTTCTTTGATATCATGACACACCTCCTAGTTCATCTGGTCAAGGAGATTACTATTCTCGATCCTGTGTTCCTACACAACATGTTCCCCTTTGAGAGGTTTATGGGAATCCTGAAGAAATATGTTCACAACTGTGCTCGGCCAGAAGGAAGCATCACCAAGGGCTATGGAACAGAGGAGGTCATTGAGTTCTATGTTGACTTCATTCCCGATATTAACCCGATTGGTGTTCCTAAACCGCGACACGAGGGGAGACTAAGTGGAAAGGGGACACTAGGGAAGAAAACATATATTGGTAAGGGTGATGATTATTTCATTAAAGCACACTACATAGTTCTACAGAACTCCTCCTTGGTAGATCCGTATATCGAGACACACAAGAACCTCCTCCGATCTGAGTTCTCAGGGAAGTCTGAAGCATGGATTACGCGTCAGCACATGGAAACTTTCAGCGACTGGTTGCGAAAAGAATGTTAGGGTGATGAGAGTATTGATGAGGAGCTGTATTTGTTGGCTAGGTAGCCATTGTGGCATATCCTCACATACAAAGGGTACGAGATAAATGGGAATACATTTTAGACAGTAGCACAAGATAAAAGGAGCACCAACCAGAACAGTGGTGTCCGCATAGATGCCACCGACCCTAGTGGGAACAAGCAAACATACTATGGCCGCATAGAGGAGATATGGGAACTAGACTATGCATCTCATTTTAAGGCACCTTTGTTCAAGTGCCAGTGGGTAAAGACGACTAGAGGCGGCGTAGCAGTCGACGACCAGTATGGAATGACAACAGTGGACCTCAACAATATTGGGTACAAAGGCGAACCATTTGTCCTTGCGAAGGATGTGACTCAGGTGTTCTATGTCAAGGACATGTCTACAAAACCGAAGAGAGGGAAAAATAACCACCACCCAATCAATGATGAGCTAAAGCGCCACATAGTTCTTTCAGGAAAAAGAAACATCGTCGAAATCAAAGACAAGTCAGACATGTCAGAAGATTATGAAAAGGATGACCGAATTTCACCCTTCACAGTGAACAAAGACCCTAGCATCCAGCTAAACGATGAGGACACTCCATGGTTACGACGCGATCATAACCAAGGGACATACGTCAAGAAGAAGTTAATTACTGTGTCCGCTTGATATATATATTGATGTTCAATAGTGTGTATTAGAGATATTATGTAATAATTGTGAATTTATGTTTGATGTTGAATTATGTCACGTTGAAATGATGTGAAAACAAATTTATATTTGATGTTGGGATTATGTCACGTTGAAATGATGTGAAAACAAATTTATGTTTGATGGTGGGATTATGTCACGTTCAAATGATGTGAAAACAAATTTCCAGTCGAAACACAAGAGTTTTTCTGAATTTAATTAAACACTATATTTTTGCATTATCGAAATAGTAATTTAAACACTATATTATGTTTTAAAACTTGTTAAAAAAAATTAAAACTTTAGGTCACATAATTTTCCTGTGTGCAATAAAGCAAAATAGAATCTATATATTTTTTAAATATTTTTATGTCTTTTATTTAATTTTCAGTGTAATTAATTATCCTTTTATCATTTGTGTAAAAAGAAATATATTTAATTTTCATTCGTCGTTTATATGACTTGTTTACATATATGACTTGTTTATATATATGACTTGTTTATATGACTTGTTTACATATATGACTTGTTTACATATATGACTTGTTGACATATATGATTGTTTACAAATATGAATTGTTTATATATATGACTTGTTTATATGACTTGTTTATATATGTGACTTAGATTTATTTTGTTTATGACTTATTGTACATATATGACTTGTTTACATATATGACTTGTTTATATATATGTGACTTAGATAAATTTGTATATGACTTATTGTATATATATGACTTGTTTATATATGTGACTTAAATTTTGTTAAATTTGTTAGATATGGCTGCCCCGGGAGACAACATGGAGGAAGAAATGATGAATATTATTGCCAATGCTGGTGAGCAGGATGTTGATGACGGAAGTCAATACCTAGCTATTGAAAATGAGCAAGAAAATGTTTTGCAAGAAAATACAGGCGAGGTATATATACTAAATATATATTATATGTGAATATTGTATATATTTCTGTGTACAAAAGATATTTTTTTTATATGCAGCCTCCCTCGCCTCCAAGGAAGCCAGCCCCTAAGAGGTCCGCCCCGCAAATGAAGCCATTGCCTTGCTTGCCGGCAAAGAAGCAGAAAGCAAATACTCATCCAGTTATTCCCCAAAAACTATCTTATGAGAAAAGTAAACAGGAATTAAAGGATGCAGTACAAAAAGAAGTGACAGATTTCTTTGAAGGTGCAAAACAGGCACGACGAGCGAGGGAGAACCCGGAGCCATCATACGTCTTCCTACCTCCAGATCAGCTAAGAAAGAAGTTGGAACAAAAAAACGGGATTCTCTTAAGAGCGCCGCGAAACAACCGATATCGGACTATGACCGCTCTCTCACCAAGTCATATGAGGCGGCGCAAAAAAAGAAGAGAGTAGGGAAAGGTGTTGCGCAACTCGGACAACAAACGCAACAATCAATCCCCCCCTTGTCGTTCCTAACGAATATGGTTCAAACTTAAACTTAGTGGCGGAGGTAGACGGCTATGAGTCGTTTCTTCGGTTTTATGAGGAAACTGGTTTGAACCTTGCCGAAGTGCTCGCTGAAGGACCATCTGCTCCGGAAGTGGATCCTTACAAGAAATTTGTACCAGGCCAGAGTCTATACAACCCAGAGAAATTAGGTGAACTGGGTACGCAAATATACCTGCTAAACGGGTGGTACATGTCGGCGTCTGATGCGGGACAAATCTATCTTTCTGTCGGAATTAGAAACCACCATTACTTCCGTGGCAATGACATTATCTATGTCGAGCTTGCAAAATTACACCAACTATGCCACCTGGACTCTCTCGACAAAAGTCTCATTAGCTGCTATTGTTTGTAAGTGTGATTATTTTCTACTATATTCACAATTTCTTTATTATATATTCACAATATATATATTCACAATTTTCATGTATGCAGATATGAGATGACAAAACTTAGAAAGAGAAAGGATAATAATGTTGGGTTCGTTGATCCATATGTCGTATACAAACACGCTAACCCCCCGAAGGATTATAAGCCTCAACCTGAGAGAAATCTCATGAATTTCTTAGTGAACTAACGCGACAAGAAGGAGATACTCTTCCCCTACAACTTCAAGTAAGTGTTATTATAAGTAATTAATGTTGATCATATATATGGGACATCAATATTTCCTTACTAGCTAGTTACCTCTCTCTCTCTCTCTCTCTCACACACACACACACACACACACACACACACACACACACACACACACACACACACACATATATATATATATATATATGTTTATGCAGCCATCACTGGATATTGATGGTCATCGATATGGCAATAGTAGATTGAAAATCTTAGACTCGTTGAGAAAACCACAAACGGAGTATCAAGACATGATAGATATTATACAAGGGTAATTAATTTAGTTTCTCTATAACAACATATATATATAATGGCGTCAATCTCTCAACAATTATTAAAGGTTAAATTATTTTTTTATTTTATTGGGAGTAGGGTTTGGAAAAGGTTCATTGAGGAACAAAAAATGAAACATTGCAAAGCGCCATTGGGTGTAATCGCACACAAAGTAAGTACTATAACTACACATTTATATTCAATTAACACCATATGATGATTTCAATTCACCCTAATTGATTTTTTTGTCGTAAAAGTGGGTTCTAAGGCAGGAGCAGGGTAACAACTACTGCGGATACTATGTTTGCGAGTTCATCATGACGTACTCAAAGAGAACTCCTGAAGAGCAACTCAAAGTACATATATAAATACTTTTTCCTTTATATTATTTCGATCGTATATTTACAATTTCTTTATTGCTCTCATTTGTATAAGTAATTACATGAGCAATACACATACATATATATATATATTAATACTTTTTCCTTTAACTTTTATTGAAGACGGAATGGTTGAGGAAAAGAGTCATACAAATTGACCAACTTAAAGCAATTTGAGAGACTATAGCAGGATTTCTAAATGACTAGGTCATCAACCCCAACGGCGAGTTCTACAATGACCCGAACGAAACGTGGATGCCAAATCTAGAGGAGTGAATTGCTAAGGACATAAACAATTTATATATCAAACCTTTGTAATATATATATGTATGCACATATTATATGTACATAAAATAACGTGTGTATATATATGATCATCATATATATTTGCATGTACGCGTATATTCGTTTGTTATTTATGTACAAAGTTCGAACGAAAACTTACGCGTGTGAAGTACACAATATATTACTATTAGCAGCGTATTCGAAAATGTATTTTAATATCAAAACTAATCATTAAATGAAAAAAACCAAAAATAGAAACCAGAAAAAGAAAAAAAGAGAGGGACATTTAGTCTCGGTTGGTGTTTCCAACCAGGACTAAAGGTCCTGCCCCGTGGCGGTCCCTGGCCAGGCCTGGAGGCCCCCTTTACTCCCGGTTGGTGTTTCCAACCGGGACTAAAGGTCCTCCTTTAGTCCCGGGCATCAAGCCGGGACTAAAGGAGGGTACCTTTAGTCCCGGATTGGTGCTCCTGGTTGGAAAACCGGGACTAAAGGGGTTTTCCAACCGGGAGCAAAAAGTCTTGCTGCACCAGTGAAGGGCATGGAGATGGAAAATGTGCTCACTGAAACCAAACTGTGCAGCCATAAGGATGACAGCTGTAGTGAGTGAAACGGTAATGGCAACCAGGACATTGTTCACAATACTTGGTACAGAGATCTGAGGAGCCTCTGAATAGGTAACAAGGCCATATTGTTTACTCTTCTAATGTTCTTGTTATTTCTGCAGCTGCATATATATATTATATATATGTACTTGAGCATAATACCTAAAGACTTAGCCTTAGACATGAGTGCTTAGAAAACAGCTATTCAAGTGCCTGAACCTTGATTGCTTCTGCTGGGTTTCAACTTTAGCCTACCCCAACTTGTTTGAGACTTAAATGCTTTGTTGTTGTTGTTGTTGTTGTTGTTGTATATGTACTTGAGCATGGTTGTGAAGGACAGAGGGAAGCCGGAGGTGTGAATAACTATACAGCTACTTCGATGAGACTTCCAACTTCTTGACAATCCCAAAAGCTAACTGTTGAGTCACAAAGATATTGAAGTTACATATCTAATTATAAACATGCCCACAAGATTTGAAGTAACAACTGAGATTATCTTAGACATAAATATTCTAACAAAAATTCATTCATTTGAGTAAGAAAGACACAATTTAATAGGTCACACCACTACAAAACATAGATATTATAACATATATTCTCGTAACACAAATATCAATTTATTACAGAGAAATTTCATAGCAACACAGATGTGCTACCAACGATTATAGCAACAAGTAACCAAAAAATTAATGTTACAGATATATGTTGCTAAATTCTAGTATTCTATATCACAATAACTAAAATACATATATAAAATGTGTTACAAATACATATATGTTGTTTAATTTTACAGTCAATGTGTATAACACTATGTCAGATTTGTACATCACTACCGGCATCATCACTGCCGGATTTGTGAGAACCGGCAATGATGTACCTTCACTGCCGGTTATGAGCTTGAAAATGAAAAAAATAATTGGGGCTGGGCTAAAACCGGCAGTGAAGGACCACATCACTGCCGGTTTGTGGCTTGAACCGGTAGTGTTTTGGCGTCCACCCATCACTGCCGGTTTAAGCCAAGAGCCGACAGTGATTGGGCTCTATCACTGTCGGTTCTAGCCAAGAACCGACGGTGATAAGCCTACAACACAAAAAGGCTGCAGCCGTCATCTCCTTCCTCCTCTCTTCCATCCCGAGAATAGAGCGCGCACGTTTGGACCCTTCCCTTCATTGTTGTGGCTGCTCTTCACCATGAAGCTAGTGCTTGGATTTTGAAGAATGGCTTGATCTTTTTGCTTTCAGGTTAGTAACAAACATCCACTCCTTTGATTTTGTTATTTAATTAGCTTTATTTTGATGGCTACATTGCTTGATTCTCATTCTAGTTCTTTCTCCATTCTAGAGAGCACTTTTCCAATTGGACATTTGTGCAAGGCTCAAATTGTGGTGAATCCATTATCCAAATGGTTGGTGTCTATGAACACATTTAAATTCCTAGCTAATTATTCCATGCTGGTCAAGATCATCATTGTTAGTATGTGATGCTATAATTAGTTCTTAGAAGTAGAGTAGAATTCTTCCAGATTCATCCCGATTCTATAGATGTTCGCTTGGAGGAATTCTGGAGGAATCGGGATGAATCTAGAAGAATTTGTGAGAGGAAAACGTTGTTTCGGATGGAAAAAGAAGCGGATCAAGCCAGGTTTAAAGGCACGCGAACGGGGCCACTGATTGTTTTTTACTATGATTTTCAATTTACAGGACCGGGGCTACCAATTTCAATTTTCCAATAATTAGTGTATAATAATGTTTTCCAAAAATGGTACTTTTGAGCTACAATTGTTGTTCATGAAGCTCGATTTCTTATTAATTCTTTGTAATTACTGTCTCAGTATTTTTTTGTGTAGAGATGGATCAAGAGTGGATGCATCTGTCCCGAACGGACAAGCGATACATGCATGGTGTTAGCCAGTTTATCACCGATGCCAAAACCCATGCTGGGAATGGGAACCCTACCTTCTGCCCATGCAAAGATTGCAAGAATCATAGGAACTTTCATCAAATTGAGTCTATGAGATCGCACTTGATTACAAGGGGGTTCATGCCAAACTATACGATATGGACTATGCATGGTGAGGTTGGTGTGAATGTTCTATAGGAAAACGATGATGATGTGGACATGCCTGATGTAGCCATCAACGATGCTGACAAGGAACCCGGTGTCAATACGAAACCTATGGCCACAGTTAATAATATGTTTAGGAACACGCTAGCTAACGACACCAAGGATAATGATGGCATTTCTCAGCTGCTACATAATGTAGAGACCGGATGTCTTAGTGAAAGACAACTGAGAAAGCTAGAGAAAATGAGACAAGATGGCAAAACACCATTGTATAGGAATTGTCCAATGAGCAAACTAAAAGCCGACATGATGCTGTTAGAGTTCAAATCGACAAACGGATTGAGCGATAAAGGCTTCGATCAGTTGTTAGGTATAATAAGGAAAATGCTCTCAGAAAAAAATGAGTTGCCAGAAAAGATATACTTGGCCAAGCAAATGATCTGCCCCATCGGCCTCGAGGTTGAAAAAATCCACGCATGTTCCAATGATTGCATATTGTACCGTGGAGAAAAATACAAAGACTTGGACAAGTGCCCTGTGGGGTGTACGACCCCGGATACCCATGGCAGACCACATGGGCTGCGCCCCTAGGGGTGGCCTAGCCCACAAGAAGCCTTGCGGGGCACGACTCTGCTCGGCGCCTTCTGCAAGACATCGAGAAGATATCCTGAAGATACTACGAGATCTGTTAGGATATGTATGATCCCAATATTCCTGTAATCAGTTATTACTTTCCGGTTATCTCTTAGATCTAACCGACTTGTAACCCTGCCTTCCGGACTATATAAGGCGGACAGGGACCCCCTCTAAAATTATGACATATCATACGATAGCTAATACAAACCAACAGACCATAGGAGTAGGGTATTACATCATACTAACGGCCTGAACCTGTCTAACTCGTGTGTCTATGTTACCTTCTTGTTCTTGATCTCGCGCTCCTCTGCTGATCAATCTACCTTCGTGGGATACCCCTCAGAGGACTGCCGATGACATTCTATCGATAGTTGGCGTGCCAGGTAGGGGTGTGCGTGCTGTTTCCTTATCAAACAAGATGGCTTTTTCCACAGGCTCTTCATCCCTTCCACAGCCTGGCCAGATCTTCATGGTCGGATCCATCTCGTGGGTCATCAACGCTAACGGAGTCGGAAAGCTCCTTGAACCGGGGCAGATCGGTTCTGCGCCAGCCACCCCTACACCTGCAACTGCAGATCCAATCTCGGAGCTGATTCTGAGGTCTCCTTCAGCAACGACTTGTCGTCCGCTTCCTTGCTACCAAAGGAGGCCGATCAACAACGACGATCTGATCGAATCCATCGATCGGGTCGGACTGAAGCTCACCGATTGTCTCTTCATCGTTGAATTGGCACTGGACACTCTGGTTCAGCGCCGACCACCCTCCGATCCAGATCTATCGGAGGCTGCTCGGGAAATTGCAGGGGCTACGGACCTACCCTTTAGATTCTCCAACGCCGTCGCCGCTTACCAGCATGCCCTAAGGGGCAAACTCACTGACCAGGTCATCATACAGCTTCCGCCGGCCATCAACACACTACACTTAGGCCGAAGCCCCGGGGCACACCTCCAGACCATCCCAGAAGAAACTCTGGGTTTCGAGTCTCAGGGCTCTACGGAGACCCTCGCCGAAACCTTCTTCGATCAATTTCTCCTTCCACCCTTCCGGGGTGGTGCGATCTTCAATGTCAGCATCGACAGCCCTCCCCGGAATGGCGAAACCGAGGAGGACCGCGTTGCTCGGGAGAACCGGAACGTCAAACGCGCACAATAGCGAGAAAATGAGGCAGCCATCACGAGGGCCGAGGTTGCTCGGAATAATTGGCACGATTCTCAAGGAAGACCGCTCCCGCTCCACCGCGACCTCGATGAGGAATTTCTCCGCATCGATGGCCACGATGTCTTCAAGACTCCAAGCGCCAATTTGGCAGTACCCACCAACGAGCTCGCTCGTTTCCCTCAAATGCCCGAGCTCGCCAAGATCGCCGCCATGCTTAAAGTGGCTCACTGTCAGGTCAATGGGATCCACGAGGATTAGAGACCTTCGTGCTCTACGAGCACGATTCACCGATCAGCTGCACCGAGGTCCAATCACTACCCCAGTCAAAGTCATTTTGCCGACCAGTCGCTACCTCTCTAGGGGGGACCCGGGGGGCATCGCACCGAACACCATCGCCAGCATGACCAGGAGGTCGAACAGGATGCTAGAGTACATCTCAACAACCTTCGGAATGCATGGTAGCATATCGAGCAACGTTGCTTTGGTCGCCATGAAGACGAAGTGCGTCGCCGCTAGGATTACGAAAAAGAGTATGGCAACCCGGACTCAGCCCTTGAGCCTATCCCCGACCACAACGCCATGGACGATGGTGTTGACAACCCTGAGGGGCCTCCAGCTTTCACAAGGGCACTCCGAATGCTTCGGTGGCCCTGTGGTTTTAAGATCACCGGGGTCAAGCCCTACGAAGGAAGAATGAACCCAACTCAGTGGCTGTAGGCTTACGCCACTGCCGTCTATGCCGCGGGAGGAGACACCAGCATCATGGCAAACTATCTCCCTATCATGCTCACACCACCCACCATGAGCTGGTTCACCAGCCTTGCGTCGGACTCCATCGGCTCATGGGAAGAGTTGAAGAAAGTCTTCACCGACAACTATATGGCCACGTGTACTCGACCCGGCACGAAGCATGATCTCAGTTGCATCAACCAAAAGCCATCCGAGCTCCTCCGCAAGTACATCCAGCATTTCTCCGAGATGAGGAACTCTATCCCCAACATCACGGAAGCTGAAGTCATCACCGCCTTTATCCGAGGACTCCACCATCGCGAGCTTCGCTCCAAATTCAACCACAAGCCACCCACCGGTATCGGCGAAATGATAACTACCGCCAACTAGTACGCCTATGTCGAGGAAGCCGAGGTGCGCTTCAACGAGGATGCAGGCAATCAGCGCCCACCTCACTACTATGACGATCGCCCCGACGACCGACATCACAGCGACCGCCGCCCCGACGACCGTAGCTACCATCGTGATAGGGGCTATGATCGAACAGGAGGACACAGGCCTAGCCAAAATCGCCGCCACTGACCAGAACACATCGTCGCCGCCGTTAGTCAACCTCGCGCCAAGCGTAACTATGACGAATAGTACCAAAAGATCCTCAACAGCCCGTGCCCTCTTCACAAGAATGCCAAACACAAGATGAAGGACTACATTGGTCTAGCTAGGGAGTTCTAGGACAAGAGGCCCAATGACGACGGCAATGATGGAGCCGGAGGTCGCCGACCACCCGGGAACAACAACAACGCCTTTCAGGACCACGATAAGGTGGTCGCCACCATCTTCGAGGGCCTCACCTCCACTGAGAGTAGAAGGGAACAGAAGCTCGCTGTCCGACGAGTGCTCATCGTCGCTTCAGAAGAAACTACCTCCGACCCCAGCTATCGCCCATGGTCCGAGGTCCCCATCACCTTCAGCAGGGCCGACTAGTGGGTAGACATACCATACATAGGGCATTTTCCCCTCGTCCTCGATGCAACCATCCAGAAGGTGCTCTTCAGAAAAGTCCTGGTTGACGGTGGCAGTGCTTTGAACCTACTTTTTGTCGGGGCCTTAAGGGAGTTGGGTCTCGCGATATCAGATCTCACACCCTTAGACTCCTCCTTCTGGGGTGTGGTACCTAGAAGGGCATCCAGACCACTTGGAGAGATCACCCTACCAATATAGTTCGGCACAGCAAGCAACTACCGCGTCAAGCATATCAACTTCTACGTCGCCGACTTCGACACCGCCTACCACGCCATACTTGGTCGGCCAGCTCTAGCCAAATTCATGGTCGTACCACACTATGCGTATCAAGTGTTGAAGATGCCTTCGCCTGTAGGAGTCCTAGCTCTATGGGCCAACCTCTCCGTTGCCTACGCCTGCGAGACAGAGAGTCTCGCTCTCGCCGAAGCCACCGACCTCTCCATCTAGATGGCTAGCATGGTCACCGAAGCCAAGATAGCACCCACCGATGACATGGAGATTCTAGAGCTAGAGCTTCCCCGCGCCTCCGCCAAGTCCAAGGAAATCAAGGAGGTCGGCCTCGGCCTTAACGATGCCTCTAAGACCGTGAAGATTGGGGCTCACCTTGACCCCAAATAGGAAAGCATGCTCATCTCCTTCCTATGTGCCAACACCGATGTGTTTGCTTAGAAACCTACAAACATGCCGGGGGTACCATGGGAGAAGATCGAGCACTCCTTAAATGTCTCGCTGACCGCCAAACCGATCAAGCAGAAACTCCGCCGATTCACGCCAGACAAGAAGGAGGCTATTAGGGTAGAAATAAAATGGCTCTTAGCTACCGAGTTTATAAAAGAAGTGTATCATCCAGATTAGTTAGCAAACCCTGTTCTCATTCAAAAAAAGAATAAAGAATCAAGAATGTGCGTTAATTATACTAATCTTAACAAACACTACCCTAAAGACCCATTTGGCTTGCCTTAGATAGACGAGGTTGTAGACTCTACCGCCGGCTGCGAACTACTCTCCTTCCTTGACTGTTACTCTAGCTATCATCAGATCTCCCTCAAGGAAGAAGACCAGATAAAGACATCATTCATTACACCTTTCGGTGCATACTGCTACAAAACTATGTCCTTCGGACTCAAGAACGCCGGGGCTACCTACCAAAGGGCCATCCAGATGTGCCTCGACCAACAGATCGGCCACAACGTCGAAGCCTACATCGACGATGTGGTCGTCAAGACCAAGATAACCGACAACCTTATCGCTGACCTCGAAGAAACCTTCACCAACCTGAACAAGTACCGATGGAAGTTGAACCCTTCAAAGTGCATCTTCGGAGTTCCATCCGGTATACTGCTGGGCTACATCATCAGTGCTCGAGGCATCGAGCCTAATCCTGACAAGGTCTCTGCCATCACCAATATGAAACAGCCAACATGCGTCAAGGATATACAGAAGCTTACAGGCTGCATGGCTGCTTTAAGCCGCTTCATATCATGACTCGGCAAAAAAGGTCTACCTTTCTTCAAGCTTCTCAAGGCCTCCGAGCACTTTTCCTAGTCAGAGGAGGTAGACTCAGCTTTCGAGCAGCTCAAGTTGTTCTTAACAAAACCGCCGATCATGACAGCGCCAAGGCTAGATGAGACTCTGCTAATATACATCGCTGCCACTTCTCGCGTCGTGAGCACAACTATTGTCATCGAATGCGAAGAGGCCGGGCATGCTTATAAAGTACAACGTCTGGTTTACTTCATCAGCGAGGTACTTAATGAGCCCAAAACTCGTTACCCTCAGGTACAAAAGCTATTATATGCCATTCTTATTACATCGCGCAAACTCCGACACTACTTTGAATACTACAAGATCACCGTGGTCACTGAGTTCCCTTTGGGGGACATTCTCTACAAAAAAGAAGCCAATGGCCGCATCATTAAATGGGCTATTGAGCTCGGCACCTATTCCATCGAATTCAGAAGTAGACCTATCATTAAGTCATAGGTGCTCGCTGACTTCGTCGCTGAATGGACCGAGATCCAAGAGCCCATCGCTGCTGCTTGCCCCGAACACTAGGTGATGTACTTCGACGGTGCCCTTAACATCAACGGTGCTGGTGCGGGCATTCTGTTCATTACGCCGACCAAGGATAAACTACGTTATATTCTCTAAATACACTTCCCGACCTCCAATAACACCACGGAATATGAAGCATATCTCCATGGTCTTCATATAGTTGCCGAGCTCGGCGTCAAACGTCTCATGGTGTACGGGGACTCCGCACTGGTTATCAACTAGCTCAATAAGGACTGGTCCTGTTTCAGCGATAAGATGGATGCTTACTACGCTGAAATCAGAAAGCTCGAAGGAAAATTCTATGGCATCGAGTATCACCATGTGGTACGTGACCAAAATCAACTCACCGACCACTTATCCAAGCTAGGTTCTTCTCACGCCGTGATCCCGCTGGGGGTCTTCGTTCAAGATCTCCCAGCGCCATGCATCAAAGAAGATAAGGAAGTCAAAGAAGTTCCCCCTGCCGAGCAGTTGGGACTTGCGGTACCTTCACCGGTCGCCGATTGGAGGGAGCAATTCATCAAGTACCTCACCAATGCCGAGGTACCCACAGACAAGACTGAAACTGAACGCCTAGTTTGTCGAAGCAAGCTTTACATGCTGGTGGATGACAGTTTGATGAGGAAAAGTGCCAAGGAAGGAATACTGCAGAAATGCATCACCCAAGAGGAGGGAGTGAAGCTACTTCTCGAAATTCACTCTGGTTCCTGCGGCAACCATGTGGCCATGAGAACATTGGTCGGCAAGGCTTTCTAAGCTAGTTTTTATTGGCCATAGCCATCACTGATGTAGAAGATCTCGTCCGACGTTGTGAAGGATGTCAATTCTTCACTAAGCAAATACACATGCCAGCGCAAGAGCTGCAAACCATCCCAGCTTCCTGGCCCTTTGCGTGCTGGGGACTGGACATGATCGGGCCTTTCAAGCTAGCACCGGGTGGTTTCCGATACGTATATGTCACCATTGACAAGTTCTCCAAATGGATTGAATATAAACCGCTCGTCTCGGCCACTACAAAGAAGGTAGTTGAGCTCTTTGAAGATATCATCCATAGATTTGGTCTACCAAACAGCATCATCACCGATCTCGAAACTACGTTTACTGGCCATCACTTCTAGGACTTCTACAAAGACTGTTGCATCTCCATCAAATATGTCTCCATTGCCCATCCACGAGCCAACGGTCAGGTCGAACGGGCAAACGGTATGATCCTTGATGCCCTAAAAAGAGACTATATCAGAAAGAAGAAAAGCACCCGGGCAAATGGCTCAAGGAGCTTCTAGCTGTAGTCTGGGGACTACGTACTCAAGCTAGTCATAGCTCCAGCATGACTCCATACATTTTGGTCTATGGCTCTGAAGCCATACTACTAGCAGACGTTACTTTCTGAGCACCTAGTGTGGAAAACTATGATGAAGAGTAGGCCGAGGCTGTTCGGTCTGAGGACGTCAATAGGGCAGAGGAAGAATGCCTAATCACCTGTGTCCGTATAGCTAAATATCTGTAGGCTTGCGGAGGTACTACAACCAAAACGTCAAAGGTCATTCATTTGCTGTCGGCGATCTTGTTCTCCATAGAAAACAAAAAACTGAAGGGTTGCACAAGCTCTCTTCCCCCTGGGAAGGGCCTTATGTCGTCAAAGAAGTTACTCGACCAGGTTCTTATCGCCTAAGTGACTTAGAAGGAGTCGATGTTCCCAACTCATGGCACATCGAGCACCTTATACGTTTCTATCCTTGAAACACTCTAGATATGTACTCTACAATTTTATATTTAGTAAAGTTTTTGGTCTCCATAACTTGTCTCCATTTTGTCTCTATTGTGGTTTAACATCCACTTGTGGTCGTCGAGCTATATGCTACTTCTTGACGAACTCCAATACGTAATCGCCGAACACGATTTCTCCAAATCGCCGAACACGTTTTCTCCAAATCGCCGAGCACGTTTTCTCTAAATCGCCAAACACGTTTTCTCCAAATCGCCGAACACGATTTCTCCAAATCGCCGAACACGTTTTCTCCAAATTGCCGAGCACGTTTTCTCTAAATCACCGAACACGATTTCTCCAAATCGCCGAGCACGTTTTCCCCATATCGCCAAACATTTTTTGGTCAGAGAGCAACATCCTTTTTTTCTATTCTCTTCGGAGATGACCTAGTCTCCGATCTCTCCCTACATGTGCTACGGGCTCCACGCTCTGCGTTATGGGTGGTCGACTGTGGTCCCTTGGTCACACCTATTTTTCCTACATGTCTACTAGCTCCACGCTCGACGTTATGGACTATGGGTCAGCCAAGGCCGAGAGTTCAACATAGAATACATTGCTCGGACGCCGCTTATGTTGTCTTTATCTCCAAGTTCATATAACAACTACCGAGAAGCACACGTTCCACGCTGTTTGTTATGGAAAAGACCCAGTCACCGATTTTTTCCTACATGTGCCATGGCTCTGCGCTCTGCATCATGGGTGGTCGGCTGTGGTTCCTGGATCATGTCTGTTACTCCTACACATGCACGGGCTCCACGCTCGACGTTATGGACTATGGGCTGGCCAAGGCTATAGGGATCAATAGCAGACCAACTGTTTGGATGTTATTTGAACTACGCATAATCGCGTCAGGTTTGAAACTGCGAAGACTATTTCGCCGAACTACAAGCAAACTACATATATTACATATACATGCACCTTATAGCATTTATTCGACGAATAATTGTTTGTTGCGCTTTTACATGTTCTAATTACACTGTCAAGCCTTTATAGATGATAATTTATGAGTTGATTACTGAGCTTCGCCATTACCATCCATTTCACCAAACAGGTCTATATCTCTGGCCAGCATCTTCGTTGCGTCCTCCACTTCATCCTCCAGCTGCTGTGTCCCCACGTCATCCAGTCCTTCGGTGAACCCACCCCCTATCGACTGAAGGTCAATGGTAGGGTAATGGGACCGAACAACCGCGAGGACATGGGTAGCGATGGTCGTAATGGCGTTGCGGTTGAAAGTCTTGAAGTTCTCCCATGCTGCGTTGCACCTCTGGATTATGGTGTCGGGACGTTGACGCCTATCGTCGTGCTGAGCAGCCACTTCCAGATCGACGCAATCAAGCACCGGCTTAATTGCAGCGATTACAGCGTCGAAATTCTCCTTTTGGACCTTGGCCTCCTGCACCAGCACGTCGAACTGCACTTTGGCTTTATGACAATAGCATGCGAGAGTTACAGTGATCCATTATACAAGGAAGCTACTACAACAATAATTCCGACCAGGAGGAATTCACCTTTTAGCTCCTTAGCAAGTTTGTCCGCCCGCTCTGCTTCCTTTGCTTTCTCCTGGCGAAGTTGATCGATGGCCTGGCGCATTTGTCCGAGCTCAGCATCTTGCTCTACAAGCACACCAGTTGTCTAAGCTCAGCATCTTGCTCTACAAGCACACCAAAGTACATTCGTTGGTGTACCGTACTTGCTTTCTGTTTGGATACACTGTTGAGCTGTTTGCTTTTCCTCTCTAGCTACTCGGAACCACTTCTTAGTTGGTCGGAGACAGCAGCCAACAGCTCAAACTGGCTCCGCACTTGCTCGGACACAGCCGCCAGCTTTTCAGTAAGGACCCCCTTCTGGTATTCCAGGTCACGCACGTTCGACTCTGCAAGGTCTCGTTCATGTTGGGCCCTCTGGATATTCTTCTACGAGAGGTTCCTAGCCTCTTTGTGTTTTTCATTCTCCACAGCAAGGGGCTCCATTCGCTTTATAAGCTGGCAGCACTGCTCGGCAACTCGAGATATCTCCTGCAAAATGCATGATGACATTATCGTTAACCAATTCCAATAAACAACCAGGACTTTTCCAGACGAAGTATTTACCTTGATCTGTTTCATTACACCAGTAAGAGAAGACTCCAGTCTCCTGAACTCCTTGGTGGTGTCCTCTTCTTCAACAATAACTATTTCATCGCCGCGCTTTAGAAGGATCCAGACTGCTTGGGGTCGAGGTTCATCATGCATGATCTCCTCCACTTCGTCCTCCTCCATTGCAGCTGGGGGGACCACCTTGGGGCTTAGTGGTCAGATAGCAAGTCCGACCATGCCCTCCGAAGTATCGGGGACCGCCGTTTGCTCCTTCGGCACCGAAAGCTTTTCCGCTACTGATTCCACCGATGCCAAAGGTGCTGGCGCTGACTCGTTTGCTGTAGTAGGCAGTCGCTCGTGGCTTTCAAGCCCACCAGGGGCAGCAATTGGCTCCCCCGCATGCTCCCGAACACTCGGGGACTCCTGGATGTGGTCTACTGGCATCTCCATCGCTCCAGGGCCAGTTTCTAGTTGCTGCTCAGCCTAAGCGGGTGGGGCTGGATCAGTTGATGGCTTTGCACTATACCAAATTAGTTATTCAGTCACAATAGAAGTAAGGGAAATACAGCAAAGTAACATCAGCACAAGGACACTTACTGTTTGGTCTGACGGTTCAATTTCTTGAACCGACGGTGCTGGCTTGAGCCTCCAGGCGCGACCGCGGGGTCGACTTCTGTGCTCGGCGAGGGAATTCTCAGCTCTACCTTGGTCGGCCTTGGTTCCGCATGCTGCTCTAGGGCTGCTGTAGTTTGTTGCTCGGGGATCTCTGTTGCCCGCCCCATTGGGGTTTCCGACGTCTGTTGCACAGCAACTACCTCCGCTCGCTGCTTGGGAACTCTCCTTGTCGGAGCTTCACGGACTTCTTCACCAACCCTGGTTTGTTGCTCTACGCGTGGGTTGCGTGGAGGCCCTTTCGTGCTCAGGGGAGGGTTCGTGAGAATCTTATCATCGTTAGACCAATCGAACACCACGGTTCTTCATGTTCGATTGGTCTAGTCATCATCCAGAGAAATCCCTCCTGGTTTGCGGGGAGCAGTCGTTGTTGTTTTCCACTTCTTCTGGGCCGGCTCATCTTCCGCCAGCCTCTTCCCCTGGGTTTTCGCCGACACCAGGGGAGGACTCTCCGTTCGACCATTGTTCATTTCTCCAGATTCCAAGGAGACACTGACAGAGCTTTCTTCAATTTGAACAGGTCTTTGTGCATCTACTGACGGTGGCCAATCATTTCTCGGCATGCCCGAGAAATACACTGCCCTGTCCTGCAAATGGATCTTCACATGAGTAGGATTAGTTTATTGCTCGGTAGTATAAATAAACTTCTCAGAAACATATAGTCAGGACATTCACATGAGGAGGCAGATTCTTGCAATTAAAGGGCTTTGTGTACCCTAACAGCCTGAAGGAGGATAGCGGAGCAAACAGCTCGGCAGTTCGCTCTTCGACGTCGCTCTTGGACAGTATTTCTGGCCTCTCTCGAGTACCATTGGTCTCCCCTTTGAATTCAAAGCCTAGGTGCGCTCTCTCTTTATAGGGTTGTATGCAGCGCACTATGAAACTCGCCGCTACCAATCCGCCATTGGTCTTCACGCCCTTTATCAAGCCGAGGAGTTCATTCACTTGCTCCATGTCCTCCTTGCTTAGCAGCTCCGACCAACTCCTCTGGCTTTCTGGGATGTGGTTGGCGTTACAACGCACCGCTGGGTGGCCTTGTTTCATGTAGAACCATCTGGTGTTCCACCCCTTCAGCGACGTGTTCAGTGGTATGGTAAGATATTCACTCGCCATCCCATCCCAAAGCTGGAGATACACCCTGCCGACCACCGTGGAACCAGCGCCGCCTCTCTTCTTCAGCCAGAATAGGTGACGTAATAGATTGAAGTGGGGTAGGATTCCGAGGTATGCCTCACAAAAGTGGATGAAGATAGAGATGTGCAGAATGGTATTGGAGTGGAGATTGCACAGAGTAACCCCCTAGAGCTCCAACAGATCCCTTAGAAATGGGTGAATAGGAAACCCTAACCCATGCTAGAAATAGTCTTCGAATACCACTGCTTCGTCAGTGTGAGGCGTGGGAAAGGACTCACCAAGAGCTGGTCGCCATCCAGCGGTCGCATGGTCGGGGAGAACGCCGACTTCCACCAATCGGTTTAGCTCAGCTTCTCCTATCTGTGACGGCACTCACTCCTCGTCGCGTCAAGCCACAGCATCCACCTT